>NC_000077.6:109169120-109429120 GCF_000001635.26 Mus musculus | reverse complement strand
AAGCCAATCGGAAACTCTCACATTCCCAGCACATACCAATGGACTGAATGTAGATTATATGTTTCTTTGGACAGGGTGCCTTTCTGTAGCGGTCAGAGAAAAACTGCTCAAAGTCTTGGGGAGCCTCGGGGTGGGAGGAGATCCAGTCTGACTGGGAGTGCACAGTAATGGGCTCAAACAGGTTACTGCGTGGCTGGAAGGCTTCATTCATTAACCGTTGCTCCCCAGCATCTAACTTCTCATACTGTGACACAAGCACTGGGTTCTTTGAGAGGAGAGCTGTTTTCAGTGTGTGCTCGGAGTGCCGTAGTACCTGCATCTGCCGAGAAAGAAGGGAAAAAGAAAAGGAGAAAAAAAACACGAGAAGACAGATAGATATAAATGCCATCCATCTATACTGAAGACTACCCGTCCCTCAAACCCATTTCTACTTTCTCTCAAGAATAAATGACCAGTTGCTAATGTCTTCAAATGCCACACTTAAGAATGGTTTCCCAGAGTTGGGCAGTGGTGGCGCAGGCCTTAAATCCCAGCACTTGGGGAGCAGAGGCAGTCGGATTTCTGAGTTCGAGGCCAGCCTGGTCTACAAAGTGAGTTCTAGGACAGCCGGGGCTATACAGAGAAACCGTCTCAAAAAACAAAAACAAACAAACAAACAAACAAACAAAAATTGTGAAGCAGGGTGGTGGTGAGAGGTAGAGGCAGGCAGATCTCTGGGTCTGAAGCTAGCCTGATCTACAAAACTATTTCCAGAACACCGAGGACTACCCAGAGAAATCCTGTCTCAAAAACCAAACAAACAAACAAAATGACTATAGTTGTGCTTTACTTCAGATTTCAGTGAAATTTCAGATTAGTAATTGTGAAAATGGCTACATTTACACAGTATGTTTATTTTTATAAAACACAGCTAAGTGAAAGAAAAATAAATTCACTCGTATATTTTGGTGTTTATATTACTGTGAAAATTGTATTGATGTATTTATTTTCGACAAAAAAGTAAGGATTCATAGTATCCTGTAATCTTGTTACAATTTAATTCTATGCCAATACACGTATTTCTACAAGCATATGTATTTTAGAATCCACATGTAATTAATTCTAAGTGGAAGAATTCTGATTGACTTAATTAAAAAGGTTGTTTTTAATTTTAATTTTTCTTTCATTCTCTTTCTTTCTTACTTTTTTTTTTCTTATTTCCTCTGTGTAATAATGCTTGCTGTCAGCCGGGTGTGGTGGCACACGCCTTTAATCCCAGCACCTGGGAGGCAGAGGCAGGCGGATTTCTGAGTTCGAGGCCAGGCTGATCTACAAAGTGAGTTCCAGGACAGCCAGGGATACACAGAGAAACCCTGTCTCAAAAAAAAAAAAAAAAAAAAAAAAAAAAAAAAATCCAAAATAAATAAATAAATAAAAAAGAATGTTTTCTCCGCGTCCAATCAGTTTATTGGGGGAAAGTAACGAAAGAATTAAAAGGAAAACCATTCATTCAGACCATTCTTGTATCTCCCACTGAGCCTGCTGTTCCCATCCTAGTAACTACTGTCAAGTTGGGCATAGTGCCGACACCTGTAAACCAATACTCAGGAGACAGAGGCAGGAGATTGAAAGTTGACACTCAGCCTGAGTTATATAGCAACATTGTCTCAAAAACAGTAACTAACAGCTCCTTTTTTTGGTTTTTCAAGACAGGGTTTCTCTGTATAGCCCTGGCTGTCCTGGAGCTCACTCTGTAGACCAGGCTGGTCTTGAACTCAGAAATCCGCCTGCCTCTGCCTCCCAAGTGCTGGGATTAAACGTGTGCACCACCACTGCCTGGCTAGCGGTGACTCTTAAATCCTACTGATGCCCAACGTCCTCTGTCATTTGAAAACAATCATAATATTTTGAGCTGACTCACTTTGTCCACAGGATCAACGGCATCCCTTCCAGTGTCACTCAAAGATATTCAATAAGGAAAAGAGTAATGGTTCTGTTATTTAACTGCAGGTTGGCAAGATCCATCTCAGCCCCTTACGCTTACCTTGTCAGCCATAAGACACGGGGGTAGATCTAAGATGACCAATGAGACGCCATACTCATGGTGACAGGACTTTCCCCATTCCTATCAAGTCCCTACGTGGCACGTTCATCCTTCATACCAAGCAGACGCTTTTTGAGTGAGAAAAGAAAAAAAAGATGAATGTTTCTGTCCATTTAGTTTGTGTTTTCTAATTGAGGGCCTTTTCCATTTTTGTTTGTTTGGTTGGTTGGCTGGTTTTTTGTTCTGCTTTGTTTTGGGGGTGGGTTGGGGGGTGGGACAGGGTTTCTCTGTATTTCTCAGTTTATTAACGACTGATTTTGAAATTTAAGCTAACTGCTGTGCTCAGTGAACTTCTGAATTCTGGAGCTCAAGAGGGTGACACTGACTAGAAAGGATCCTAGAGACTACGCTGAGTGTAGCTCATCTCGGTACTGCACATCTGGGCTGAGATTTTATTTTTACAGGATGAAATTTAAAAAGAAAAAAAAAATAAATCACCATGGCCCCATTCAGTCTACCTACCTTTATAAAGGAGAAATCTCCAGCTGCTGTTTTTCCATTTATGTTTTTCTAAGGACAATGCATGTCTGGCAAAGGGGTGTGGCCTTCACCCTAATAAAAGAGACAGAGTGGAAAGTCAGAAGGCCTCCACATCCTAGTCCAACGTGGATGGTGTCGCTGAAGAAGTGTGCAGGGAGCCATCGTACAGTCACTGCAGGGACCGGGGGCCTAAGATGCTTCGGTTCTATAACCGGAACATCTCCCGCCAAGTGGGTCTCGCCAGACGTGCTAGCTGGTTGCCCATAGCAACTTGCACGGCCGGTGCAGACGCCACCCAGTCTCTGCTTGAGTCAAAAGTGGGGGGCCTCCCCGGAACTCAGAGTTCGCGTCTTCTACCCAGGGAGCAACCGGAAAGGCCCGCGTTGTTCCCAAGAGACATCCTGCCCCCGAGGTCCCCTCTGCTTCCGCCGCAGCCATCCCTCCCACCACATCCGCTCCTCCCCAACGATCAACACCTTCCTCCTCCTCCCCTGCCCAGCCCTGACGGTTCCTCATACCACCCTCACCCGGACAGGCCTCTAGGCCGCCCTCAAGCTGCCACGGTGGTCCTAGCACGCATGCGCCTCGCGCGGACGCACCTCACCCTTTCACGCATGCCCCGCCCACACCGCCCACTAGCAAGACCCGTCTTCCCGCCCCTCAATCGTCGCCCCGCCTCCTATCTGCGCTCTTCCCTCCTAAGGCTCCTCCTCCAAACACTGAGCCCGCCCCACTCCTCCAGAAAGGCCCCGCCCATGTGCTGTAACCCCGCCCCGAAGGCGTGACCTCTGTCCATTTCACAACACTCACGCTGTGTGTGGTTGACTAAAGTAGTAAGGGGGCGATGTAGTGTCGGACAGTCCCCAGTCGTCGCTGTTTCGCGTCGGCCCTCACGGGGGCGCCGCGACCCGCTCCTCGCGGGCGGTGCAGGGTCACGGAACCACCTGCCGTGGGCTGAGCCTGAGTAATTTAACCACTGGGTCCAAATAAGTCAGCCGTGTCCGCGGCTTGACACATCACCCGCTTGGACTTTCCCTTCTTAGTCGGTTTGCCCGACTGTCGCGGCCTCACCGCTGTCAGGAAGCAGGGCTGCATCCTAGGGCGTGGGGCATAGGGTTGCCTTTGGTACTTGGGGAACTAAGAGCTTAGAGCTCGGACCCCCAGGAGACTCTGGAAGGGGAAACCCCAGGGCCAGATCTCCTGATCCCCGCCCCCAGCATATACCTATTCAATCCTTTTGCATCTCTGGGCGCTTCTGGCCCCAGGAAGGTCAAACAAGGGGATGATGCCACTATTTTATCAACATCCTCTCATCCTTGGAAGTTAAAGACTGCATACCCCACATGTCTGTACCCTTCTTCCTACCCAACCCCCAAACTTTTTGCTCTCTTCTTGCCTTGTGCACACTGCTCTAATTATCCTTGCCCAGTTATTATAACAAGGCTCATATATGTTGTCCTTACTGCCCTTACCAAGTTGACAAAAGTGGCTTATTTGGGGAGGGTCTCCTGTCAAGGCTGGCCTTGAACTCACTATGTAGCAGAGAATGTTCCTGTGTCTGACTTCTGAGCACTGTATACACACATACAGAGAGAGACACATACATGTATATTCTTTCAAATTTTCATACTTCGGTTATATTTCCCCAGGACCCCCTCTGATCCTCTTTCTCCTCCCATGAGGTCACTCCCCAACAACCTGACCATTTTTTTCTCCCGGGACATTTTTAATCAGCTGTAGACATGATGCCCCTTTAGTGTAAATACTCCAGAGCATGCTTCTAAACAAGCAATTTTTTCTAAGTAGTCACAGGACACCTACACTGGGAATTCCTACCAATCACTCTGATTGCAGTCTAACACCACAAGGTTCCTGCTTTCCATTTTTCTGTGTGCACTCCCTTCCATACTAATGAAAAGTCTGTCTCCCACTATTCATAATTTACTTCTGCATTTAACTGCTCTGTGGTACAATATGCACTGAGGGTAATTTCAGAATAACTAATCCATATCATTGCAGACAAATAGTCCTGCCAATAATCAGAAATTATTCATGGTCCCGTGTAGCCAGAGGATGCACAGTAGGCTTTGCAGTTTACATCATCTAGGTGAATTCTTCCCTACTCAGTCCAGCACCACATCTGACCTGAAACTTACTAGATAGCCTAGGCTGGCCACAGATTCACAACTATCTCCTGCCTCAGCCTCTGGGGTGGTAGGATCACAAGTATGCATAATCACACCCATTGTTAAATGTGTCACTCTTTTCTCTTTCTTTCTTTCTTTCTTTCTTTCTTTCTTTCTTTCTTTCTTTCTTTCTTTCTTTCATCACATAACATGGCAGATGCGTGGTGCATACTTTTAAACCCAGCACCATGGGAGGCAGAGTCAGTTAGAGATAGGCTTTATAATCTCCTTTGAAACACACCTCCCTGCAGACCTGTAAGGGAGTTTCTTGATTAGGTTAAGTGAGGTAGAAAGACCGAACTTAAATGTTTGTGGCACCATCACGTGGTCAGGGGGCCTGGACTGAAGGCAAACACCCAGAGAGTCATAGCTCTCTGGGTCTAGACTGTGGACACAATGTAACTAGCTGCCTCTGGCTTAAGCTGCCATGCCTCTCCCACAGTAATATAGATTGAGTCCTCTGAAACTATAAGCTAAAATGGGCTTCTCCTTAAGTTTCCACTCCTCAGTCATTTGGTCACAGCAGTGAGAGAGGTGACTAGCACAGGAGGAGACTAGATGACGACCAGTGTGGCCCCCCATGAATTGGATTGGTGGCACTATGAGACTTCAGACCACAGCATATTACTTAAGAACCGAACAGTAGAGTTGACAGACAGCACCTACTAGCACGCTGATCTTGAGTTCCACAACTCCCAGAACTGTGAGAAATGAATTTCTGTTGTTCTTATAGGCATCTGGAGAGGTGTGTCAGTCTGTTAAGATGTCATATGGAGGTAGAAAAGGCTAGTGAAGGACTCATGTGTGTGCAGGGTTATGGACTAAGCCCTGGTTCTCAGAGGCAAACTGGCAGAGGGCCAGCTCATCTCCTGAGAGGAAGCCCCAGAGTGTGAATGTGGGAATGGCTTCCCTGAGGCCATACTGGGTTTCCCAGAAAAGGGCAATGTCCCAACTGTGCTCTAAAAACGGTAGGCAGTTAACAGCCTGAGAACTCCACAAATGTGGACAAAGTCTGAATTTTCTTTCTGTTTTTAAATTTTAGAGTATTTATTTGTGTGTGGGGTGTGTGTGTGTGTATGTGTTGAGCTTGCACATTCTCATACACATGCCACAACAGACAAATGAAGGTAAGAGAGAACTTCAGGTCTCTTTCCATCATGTACGCTCTGGGATCAAACTCAGGTCCTCAGCCCTATCTGGCATCAAGTGCCCTTACCCATCCAGCTATCACGGCCCTCCCCCTTTTTCATGTCTTGCTATTGATCAGGTCTCACTTTGTAGCTCAGGCTGGTCTAGAACTCACGATGTTACTCAGGTTGACTTCGAACTGATAGCAATTAGCAATCCTCCTGCATCTACCTTCTTTTTTTTTTTTTTTTTTTAAATATATTTCCATCTGCCTTTTTTTTTAAAGATTTATTTATTTATTTATTTATTATATGTAAGTACACTGTAGCTGTCTTCAGACACTCCAGAAGAGGGAGTCAGATCTCGTTACGGATGGTTGTGAGCCACCATGTGGTTGCTGGGATTTGAACTCCAGACCTTCGGAAGAGCAGTCAGGTGCTCTTACCCACTGAGCCATCTCACCAGCCCCCTGCATCTACCTTCTAAGGGTTAGAATTACAGGGATGAATTCCTGCAACTGAATCTTTTTCCAAATCTTGTTTAAAAATTGTTTTAAGCACATGGGTAGGCGCTTAAACAATGGCACATGTGTAGAGGCTAAGGAGTGATTCTCTCCTTCCACAGTGGCTTCCAGGAGTCAAATGCAAGTCTTCAGGCATGCGCAGCAAGCACCTTTATCCACTGAGCCACCTCACTGACCTAAAAGTCTGAGTCTGAAATTACTAGTTTTTTTTTTTTTAATTATGTGTATGTCTGTGGGTAGATATGTGCACATGAGTGCAGGTGCCTGTGGTGGCCAGAAGAGGGCATCCAATCCCATGGAGCTGGAGTTTCAGGTGGTTGTCAACTGATTAGGTGCCTGGAACCAAATCCATGCCCTTTCCAAGACCAGCACACACTGAGGTGCCACGCCATCTCTCCAGACTACTGCCTCCATGTTACGTTCTGCTGCACAGCTTTCAAGCCTCACGACCAGTATGTTTTATGCTTTTTTTAATTTTATTTTTATATTTATTTATTTTATTATTTGGGCTAAACTCTTCTTCTGTAGCTCAGACTGGCTTGGAACTTGCTAGAAAGCCAGCCCAGGTGGGCCTTGAACTCAAGGCAGTTCTCCTGCCTGTCCGTTCCTGGCACTGGGGTTATAGGCATGGATCATTACACCCTATTTTAATCTATTTTAGGCTAACCTATTTTAACATGAGGTTAAGAAGTTCTCAACCATTTACTCCCTAGTATGAATTCATGTCCATTATATTTCTCTTTTTCTCCGGCCCTTAGCTGATATCTACTGTTAGCATTTCTTCTAGGCTCCGCCCCACAGTTACCTGGCAACAGCCAGGTGTGCCTGACTCACTATAAAAGGCTCTTCTTGACCCCCTCCTCTCTCTCTTGCTCTTCTTACTCCCTTCTTCTCTTCTCTCCCTGTCTCTTCTCTCCCCACTCCCCTCCCACTCTCTTTCCAAGTGTCATGGCCTGCCTCCTCTCCTTTTCCCTTTCCCTCTTCCTCCCTTCTCTCTGCCTTTCTCTGTCTCTACTACCCCCTCAACTCCCTTCCCCATGCCCTAGATAAAGATAAACTCTATTCCATGTGGTTGGTACCTCAGGGAGAAGGAATGCCTCAGCATGGGCCCCCAGAGGCACCCCCTTCCCCCACACCATACCACACCTCCATCAAACATACCCGTGGCTTCTTTTTCTTGTTTATAAAACATGGCATCCACTACCCTCGTTTTTTCTCCAGCCCTTAGCACTGCCCTGAGGAAATGAAACTTTGCTTGGTCAGGAAGCAGGAACAGGTGGGTAATTTAGGGTTATAGACAAGACAAGCCGGGTAACAGCCTAAAGGTAGGTACAGCAGATGGGGGGGTGGGTGTTGTAATGCAGGAAATAAGATGCTGGCACCATATAGCAACAGGGAGGCAGGAAGATAGAAAATAATGATTTGATAAAAACAATTTGAACCTACGCTTCAGTTATGCTCAAAGCAAAGGCTGCGTGTGAAGGAGAAGGAGTTGACCATCTTCTCCCTCCACTGCAGAGAACCAACCTGCCCACCGAGGCCTAGAACTCAGAGGCCATGGGGACCAAACAGCATCACGCAGAGAAACCATAGATCCCAGAACAACACAGTTTTTGTTCCAAACAGCTAATGTCTTGGACTATCTACTTCTAGATTCTTCCATAATGGGCTAGCTTTGGGAGTGCCCAGGGAGAAGGGCCATTAGCAAAAATGAAAAGCAAGATATCTTTTAGTCCATTAAGTTAAAAGAGGATTTTTTTTCTCTCACTCTCCTTTATTATTTATGACTTGTGACTTCAATTACTGTTTCCCGGAACGCGTGTTATGGGTCTACTGTTTACTGGAGCAAAATAGATGCTTATCAGCGGGCAGGCAAGCTACAGATTGCTAAGTCGTCAGGGAGCCCTTGGGTCTTGTGGCCTCTGGGTGTCCTTTGATGTCATATGAGGTGAGTTGTTTTTTTGTGCCTCTGACGGACGGTTCCTAAAACCTGTCGCTGTCTGATATGAAAACGTAGAGACGCACATATCCACGTATGTGTCTGCGATTTATATACAAAATCTGAAACGTCCACATGAACTGTGTGTGAATACAGTCAGCCCAAACTGAAAGGGAGGTCAGCCTTTTCGTTGTTTTTTCACTTTAAGAACATCACCTGCAAGAAAAAGTTAGCGGTTTAGTGTATGAATGGGTGAGGGGAACAAGCCTCAGGGTAGTGGCCCCTGTGACCACTGGAGGACGCCCATGACTCCCCCAACAACTTCCCCAACCGAGGCTCAGACCCGTGGTATACAGCTCCTTCTGAAAAAGGCTTAGCTTTTTTATTTTTTATTTGCCCCCCCCCCTTTTTTTTTCCAGTGTCTAAGGTGGGGTGGGAAGGTGTCGGCCTGTAGGAGACGCACAAATGAAAGAGGAAGTGTCTTAGCACTCAGCTAGCTCAGAGCAGCCACCCACACTTGTCTGTGACCTCTATGGAAACACTGTATGCGTCCCACTCCGTGTCCTTTCGGACTTTCTTGGGGCCGGTGAAGCTTGGTACCCAGCAGCAGCCGACTTACTATTGGGCTGGGTCAGGGTAAAGCCAATGCAGACAGAGCTCTTGCCCGGAAACGGAAGACAGGGCTTCTATGCTTGCTAACCCCCAAGCATGCTTCAGTGCTTCTCCTGCACGAGCTGAAAACCACGTAGCCCCAGTGACGTGGTACCAGGGACTGCCTTGCTTGTTGTACTCTCTGAGGATGCTGTCAGCCACCACACCCTGCCTCAAGCTCTCTCTCCAGGCAATCTTTTGCGTCCTGGTGGAATGACTGTGGGGGGTCGTTTGCCCTTTTGCTAAATCCAGAGTCCTGAGCACCCTGGGGCAGGGATTGGAAAATTTCTTGTTGAAGAGGAAACCAGCAGGTGTACCTCCAAGTGTGACATTAGCATCATTTCAAAACATTCCTTGTGCAAGGTAGAAAATCCGACAAAATGAAGAAAGGCAGTTAGACACACTAGAAAAGGACAGAAGAACAAGTTAATGAACAAACAAAATCACACCTGCCCCTTCCGCCCAGAAAGAACCCTTGTGAACCTCGGCTGAGTGTACAACTTCCTGCTGCTTTGCGTTTTGTTTGTCTGTCTGTTTGTTTCAACAAAATTGGGACAATGAGGGAGTTTGCAAATACCATGTCCTAGTGGTCCAGTTTACTTCTTACTCCAGACAGTACAGGGCTCTTGAGTTTAAGGATGCTCACTGCTGTCCTGTTTATAATCCTGAGAACTAGACAAGTCATAATCTCATAAAAGACTCTGTTGTCATTAGAAAGATTAAATTCATGCTGCAGTAACATAGAGGGATGGCCAAAGGTCTCCAGTTTTGGCTTGCTCTGGTTTGGTTTGGCTTTTGGAGACAACACCTTGCTGTAGCCCGGGCTGGTATAAATCTGAGGACCCTCTCACTTCAGTCTCCCTGAATGATGGGATTACAGGTGTTTGTCACTATGAAAAAAATGTTTTAATTTCAAAACTATATATAACATTGATACTATTAATATAAAAACATGGGTATACATGCATAATGTTTGCTAAAACATCTATCTAAAGGGTAGACTGTCTGTGCTATTCATTCATATTTTTATTATTATTCTATATTTCTAGAGCTAGCAGTCTTGGCTTTATATTTTTAAAAACCTATTCGCTTTGAAAAATTATTGTCATCTCTGCTTATTGATATGAAGTGTATCCATCGTATAATGAGTATCAAGGGCAGCTACAAAATACATACGTGCTATGACACAATTTTCCCATTTTATATTTTTCCAAATAAATAAACATAATTGGGGGCTGAGAACGTAGCTCAGTTGTAGACGGCTTGCCTGGCAACTGGTCAGGCCTCACTTTCTGGTTCATAGGTAAAGCCTACCTGTCTGGGTTATTATCTGTCTGTCTGTCTGTCTGTCTATGTGTTTGTTTATTTATTTTTAAGATCTCTATTTTTAACTATGTATAGGGGAGATATGTGTGTGAGCGCAGGGCAGCTAGAAACTGAACTCAGGTGTTATATACTAGTACATGTCTTTAACCTTCAAGCATCTCTCTAGCCCCTCTGGCGTCTCTTATAATGATACTGATTCTATTCATACGGGTCCCACTGCCATTATGTAATTACCTCCTTGCTGGGTTTGATCTTCAGCACTGTAAATACAAATGAAACTGCATAGTTTGATTTAAATAGGTAAATAAGAACCAATATAATTTTTACATTGCAATATAATATTTACACATAAATTATATATATACACTTTAAAAATACTGGTTATTTGTTACATTTTAAGCAATAAATATATTTCCATGTTGGTGAGAGAGAAAAAATGATATTTGGAGCTGCGTTGAGGACGAGCACAGACTGGTCTATGGCAGCAGCAGCTGAGGGAATAGCAGATGTCCAACACACGAAGTCCAGTACAGCTTAGATCCTTTGCTGGCACAATTTGCTCTGCCATTTGACACTATGCCTTTGGGTTTTCTGGGTCACTGTTGTCCCTAGGCTCCAGCCAGCAACCAGGAACCTACAAAGGCCCTGAGGGAGTGAGGTGCAGGTCCCCTGTGGTTTGGTTGAGTGGGGACTCTGTGAGGAGTAAGCCATCTTCTTTCCCTGTGTTCCTGAGACTCACACCTCAGCACAGAGAGACCACAGGATCTGTGAGAGATGGGCTTGTGTTCAAGCTGGGCCCTTCCAGATCCTTGGTGGCTCATCTCAAATGAGCTACTTACAATGGTCCTCCTGGTGTCTTGGTTCCCAAACGAGGACATTAAGATGCTCTGTGGAACAAGGGTGGAGAAAAGTAAGACTCAAAAACAGCATATCACACCTGTGTACCAGCCGATGGTCCAATCACCGTAGTATCAGCATCGTGGTAAAACCCCGATGCCCTGAGAGCCAGTAGGTCCTTCTTAGCTAAGAAGCCAGCAGTGGCCACAAAGCACTCATGACATAGTCTCGTGGCTGGACACATTGGTCACAAAGTCTAATTACAGAAGTACTCTTTGACAAAAACGGCCTGTTGTTGTGAGTCATCGGGGTGGTTAACCCCCCGGCCTGGGGTGTTCCTGGGAAGGAGCTGAGATACACACATTTCTATGAAATGACAATGCCCACAGAGTTTTCAGAGTCCACAGACTCTTGCTGCTCTGACAGTAGGTGATAAAAATCACTCTGTTCCAGTGTAGACCTCATTTCACACTTACACACCTCTGCCCATTGCAGGCTGTGGCATAGCTTGCAGGGGGGTGGGGATGGGGGGTAGGGGTGGGGGTGGGGGTGGGGGTGGGGAATGTTTTAAAAGACAATTCAGATAACTTCAGGTCCTACAAAAGACACAAACAGGAGAACGTTCCGTTTCACTTGGGCAGCCATGACTATAAAGTGGCTTTGGCCATGACCCAGGTGGGAGAAGGGCGATGACGTCACGTCCCTCCTCCTCCTCCTCCTCCTCCGCAATATTTGGATTTCTTATCTGGAGTATCCTCAAGCTTATTGACTGTCAAAGTATTTGTTGACATTTGAAGTCTGTCTCCATGGCTTGGTGGTTGGGAGAGCAGAGCTAAGTCCTCAGGGAGGTACAACAGAATGTCTGTCCCCTCCTGACTGTGTGACTGGGATGAGGGATCGTGAACCATAACTCTGTGTCTTTGCCTCTGGAGCAGGCATGGAATGCTGCTACGGGCATTGCATTAGGTAGAGGAAGCCACCAAGAAGTGCTATGTCAAATTTGTATACTTACACTCTGACAGAAGTGGATTGAGCCATTTGGTGGAGTAGAGATGCAGAAATGCACAGTGTACTAGCTGGCTGTGGCTGGCTGTGACTTTTTTTTTTTTCTTTTGAGACAGGTAGCTCTGACTAGTGTGAAACTTGCCATGTAGACTAGGCTGGCCTCAAACTCATGGAGATCTGTCTGCTTTCTGCTTCCCAAGTGCTGGGACTAAAGTTGTGCACCAAACAGGGATAGTTCAAAACATATTGGTTGGAATAAAGCTGACTTGCTGACTCGGGGTGTAACCATCAGTGACCCAACACAGCAAGAATGGACTAGCCTTGTCTTAATAACCCCCCAAAAATGGTGTTAAAGAGACCCTAATGTTGTCTATGCCTCTCTCTCTTTCTCTCTTTCTGTGTGTGTCTCTGTCTGTCTCTGTCTCTCTCCTTCTCTCTTTCTGTGTGTGCCTCTAGCTGTCTCTGTATCTCTGTCTCTGTCTCTCTCTCTTTCTGTGTGTGTCTCTGTCTCTCTCCTTCTCTCTTTGTGTGTCTCTATCTGTCTCTGTCTCTCTCTCTCTCACACACACACACACACCAAGACTGAACACACTCGTTCATAGGTCATTCCCTTTGATGGGAAGGCAACTGCAGCAGGCATAGTGGAAAGACCTGCTTTAGCTGGATAATCCTTACAGCCCCAAACATTCAAACTTGGTTCTTTCTTTCTCTTCCCTCACTGTGTGAGAGCATAGCGAGAAACTGGCCATCTGGGCCAGTAGGGAAGAGGGCCATCATCAGAGCACGACCAAACTGGCACTCCAATCTCAGACTCTTAGCCTCTCCAGTGAGTCACAAAAGCTTGGTGGGTGTTCCACCAAAGGAAATCTCTGAGAGCAATCCAAAGACACGAAGGCTCTGATGTGAGTTAAGGCAGCCCTGGAATCTGTCGTTCTGGGATCGCTTTCTCTCTTTGACCTCCATTTCTGTTGTGGACCAAACCTTGGTTGGCACAGTCTTATGATACAAAAAAAAAAAAAAGTGTTTTTGTAAATACTTTTTTCTTACACTTCAGTTACAATGAAAGTTTGCTGAAGTGCTTACTTTACTCTGGCCTGAGGTCCATGTGTGTCAAAATTTGTAAAGTTTGATTTTTCTAAGGATTTCCTGACAGCACAGGGTTTCCTGGCACATCTAAATTGTACGTAAATAATTAATGATTTCTTGTTAGAAACATGTTCCAAATATTTCATAGGATATATTTACATTAAAAAAATTATTTTTGTTCGCCTGAAATCCTAAGTGCACAGACTTTTTGTGTTTTCCCCTGTTTGGGCGCTAGCAAAGTCACCCCCGGCCGGCACTGCGCATGCTAACCTGACGCTGCAGTCCTGGGCTAGGTCTCAGGCCGACATCCTGCATTTTTATTTGCTCAGTATGACAGCCTATTTCCCAGGGAAGTCTGATTTCCTTTTTCCAAATCCTCAGCTGTGGCGGTGATTTTATGGATGCCACGTAACCTAGAGACAGTTGTAAACGTGTTTGTTTGGTTGGTTGGTTTTTGTTGTTGTTTTGTTTTTCGAGACAGGGTTTCTCTGTGTAACCCTGGCTGTCCTGGAACTCACTCTGTAGACCAGGCTGGCCTCGAACTCAGAAATCCGCCTGCCTCTGCCTCCCGAGTGCTGGGATTAAAGGCGTGTGCCACCACTCCCGGCCAGTTGTAACGTGTTAAAGTGTTCTGCTTCCCTCTCTGTCTTTAGGATGGAACACTCCGGCTGAAAGCAACTGATGGAGGAAAGGATTTTTTTTTGGTTTATACTTTCAAGTCACAGAACCCATCATTGAGGGAAGCCAGGGCAAGGGCTTGAAGGCAGAGACCATCACCGCTCGCCAGCTCACTCCCTCAGCCTCAGCTTTCTCATGCATGCCAGGACCACTAGGCTCCAGATGACATTGCCTAAGCAGGCTGGGCCCTCCCCTACATCGGTTAACAACCAAGACAGTCTCGCACAGACGATGATGGACCCACAGGCAGTTGCTCAACTGGGGCTTTCCTCTCAGCTGACTCTAAACTGTGTCAAGTTGGTAATTAAAGCTAAGAAGGACAGGGGTCTAGAGAGATGGCTTAGCAGTTGAGAACAATTGCTGTTCTTCCAGAGGATCCAGATTAGTTCCCAGCACTTGTGACAGGTGGCTCTCAGGCATCTGTAATCCAGGGAATCGGATGCCTCTGGCTTCCTCAGGTATGAGGTACAGCAGCAGCAGCAGCAGCAGAAATAAAACAAAGGCAGCTGTGGGAGGCTTCCTTCAGTCAACCAACCCAGGACAGAAAACAAGATATCACTCTGACATAGATGACTTCGAGAGCCACAGAAGTGTCACACGAGGAGGAGTTCAATACAGGACCCGCTCGAGGAGGCAGGGAGGCCTCACAGGCAGGCGCAGAGGCTAAAGACTGCACAGGATTCAGAGGCATCCGAAGGGCAGGGCACACTGACCACCTAGCACATCACCCTGAAGGTGCAGACATGCAGACATCTAGCTGCGATGGACACAGGGGCTGCAGAGGGCTTGTGTGGATGGCAGGAAAAAGAAGGGGAGAGGCCTGAATACCAGGCCTCAGCAGAATATGCAACAGGCTTTGGCTGAAGGCGAGGCCTGCATCTGCCTCATCCCCCAACAGTTCACCCAGAACATATGTTCAATAAAGGTTCGCCAAACTAGCGGCCTTGCCTCTTGGTCACCAGGAGATACTGAAGCCATCTCCCAAGAGGTTGTCATGATGGAAGAAGTGCAGTGGGGACAGAAAGTTGAAGGAGAGAGGACCAAAAGGAAGACTGGGCAGTCACCTGGGAGACCTCTGGAGTTTTCCTGAGAAGTGCTCGAGGCTGAGCTTTGAAAGGGGCGGCAGGGATGGAGCTAAGGATGGAGAATACTTCACCCTCAGTCATCTGCATGGTCAGCGTGGTAGGGGCTTGGACCGCTGTCCTGCCGTGCCCTAGGTGGCCATGGCCCGTCGCTGCCTCTCTAGGGCTTAGCCTCCTCCATGGAAGGTGAGGAGGGAAATAAGGAGTTTCCCTTCTGCTCTGGGACTGTGAGGCTGAGATTTGGTGACTCATGCGAAGGGTGGGTGGGTGGGTAGTGTCAGGGAAAGGAAGGAGTCTGAAAGGTCACAGATAGCCCTATGGAGAAAATGATGCATCTGTCTGGAGGGAAAAAGGAAGTGGGGGTTGCTGAGCTGAGGGCAGGGAAGTGACATGTTTAATGTTAGGGAATTTTAGAGACATGAGGACACGTCTTCACAGCACCCTCCCCACAAATGTCCAATCCTAATCTAGAACCTGTAGATATTAATCCTGTTAGTGGAGCCTTGCGACAAGGGTATTCATGACTCTAGGGCATCCAAATTCATTTGAAAGGAAAATGGGTTTAAAGACTTTCCTGCTCTTAAAATATATATATCTCCTATAGAAGCATTTCTCAGCCTCAAACCAGGTACTCAGAGATCACTGCGGCTGTGGTAAATGAGGGCAGGCTATCTCCTGAGCTAGAGGCATCCCTGCTCACGTGATACTGAGAGAACAGAAGGTGCATGCTGCCCACATGGTACTGATTTTGCAGGCTGGAGAATGGAGGTTGTAGGGTCATGGAACTTGTACCAGGTTCTGGAAAGTTCTGGAAAGCCCCTGAAGCATTGCAATGCATGGCAGTGTGGGATTTCCTCCAAGGAGGCCTTGAGAGGCCAGTGTGTGAAGCTGTGAGGGTAAGGCCTAAGATGCCTCAGACACCCATAATGTTGGAGACTCCAGGACTGTGGGACATCTGTGGAGGGAAGTAGCAGACTCGGAGTGGAGCCTGCCCAAGTCAGAGGCTAAATGTCCTTAAGGAGATACAACTGTGGTTAAGTTGGATGAATAGCTTAGTCCACTGGATCCCAGAGAATGATGCCACCAAGAGATGCTAGATGTCCACCCAGGATGCTCCACATGGAACTACAAGGTTTAGTATTTTCCCTGCTGGATTTGGTCTTGCCTTGGTGTCTTATGGTTTCCGTTGCTGTGATGAACTCCATGGCATGAGTACTAACTAGAAACCAAACTTAGGTCCTCGAGAAGAGCAGCAAGTGTTCTTAACCACTGAGCCATTGTTCCAGCTCCTAGTCTGATCTTTGATATCCTGTTTCTCCCATGTGGAATGGAATGTCTACTCTGTGTCACCATACATGAGCTGGCTCACGGTGAAGGGACTGCCTGAGACTCAGAGGAGACGTTGGGCTTTTGAAATGGTATTGCGACTGCTAATATTTGGTATGCTGTCAGAGATCAGACTAAGTGCATTTTGTGTTCCAAGGTGAACAAGGGCAGGCCCCTTGCCCACGTCCCCAGATCCCTGTATTGTCACACTATCATAACCTCCTATTCTAACGTGAATTTTATTTATTTATTTATTTATTTATTTATTTTTTCTTATGAGAAATGTCCACCCTAAATTCTCATGTTTAAATACTTGGTAGATCAGAGATCATTGCTGTGGTAAATGGGGGCAGGCCACCTCTTGAGCTAGCAGCATCACCTACCCACATGGGACTGAATTTGCAGGTCTGCAAAATCACCTGGTAGCACGCTTTTGGAAGGCTGAAAACCAGTACGGGGTGTGGGGGGGGGGGGCTAGATAAGAGAAGTGAGTCACTGGGGAGGGGCCTTGAGTTTTGGTAACCGAGATCCTTTCCCTTCTGTGTAACTGACCATTTTTATACTCCTGCCAACATGCATTCCCCTCTACAACAGATTGTATCCCTTCTTAAACTGTGAGCCAAAACAGAGCCTTCCTCTCTTAAGTTGTGTTTGTCACAGCAGTGAAAAAAAAAAAATCAACCCAACACTGCCTTCCTACTTTCCAAAACCCAATTAGAGTTCTTGCTGTGACCCCCCCCACCCAGCCATAAGCTCCATTGTACCTCAGGTCAACCTCTCTCCATAGAGTCCTCTTCCTTGTCTGTGTCTCTCTTTCCTCTCTCTTCAGCCAGCCATATTTTTCTTTTGCCTGCTACCTAGGGGACTTCTCTGGTGAAGCCAGGCCCATCCTCTATACTCTTGGTGCCTCACAGAAGCTTGCTCCAATCTAGGTGCCAGCCCAGGCAAAGCTCCATACATGGTAAGCTCTCAGCTTCCTCCTAACCATGCTGGCCCATGTAACCAGCATGCAGCCTGCGCTGTTCCTCACGTCCGAGAGCCTTTGTTGTGATTGTTTGGTGCTACTGTGGGTTTAGAGACAGGATTTTGCTCTGTAGCCCTGCCTGGCTTGAACTTGGGGCAACCTCCTTTATCTCTGGCCTTCCCAACACGATCTGCCACATCTGGCATGGTATTTTAGTATCCTTAAAGCCTTGGCCCCAATGCCTTCTCCTCCACCCAAATGTCCCTGGATCTGCCTAGGTGAACGAAAACAAGTACTTTCTAGTTCTTTCAAATGCATCTCAGAAATACTACCTTAGTTTAATGATATGGGCTTCTATGCTCTAGTCTGGCTATGAACACCTTAAATTCCGTTCTATAAGTAGATCTTCTTGGTCATTTTGTTTTGTTTTGTTTTGTTTTGTTTTGTTTTGTTTGAGATAGGGTCTCACTATGTGGCCCTGGCTGGCTGGCCTTGAAGTCACCAGAGATCTGCCAACTTCTGCCTCTGGAGTATTGGGATTAAAGTCATGTGCCACCATGCCCGGCACACAGTCCACTTTGTCACTAAAGTCATCCATCACATAACTGGTGCAGTAAACACAGTAAATTCTGTTACACTCTGTAGGCTTTTGAACTCTTTAACACGCATCCAGCAAGCTGTTAGATCCTGAGCTTTCAGGGGCTGGTTGAGGCAGAATTAGCATCTTTGCCCTTTGAAACATCACCAACACTCCCCCTGCCATACCCCCTCTTTCCTTTCTCCTCTCCTCCTCCTTTTTTCCTCTTCTGCCTTCTTCCTCTCCTCCCTTTCCATCTCTTCTTCCTCCTCCTCCTTTCCTCCCTCCCTTCTTTCTTTTCCTTCTCTTTCCCTTCCCACCCTTCTCTCTCCCCCCAACCCGCCCCGTCCCTCCTAGTTCAGCATTAGAGAACAAGCCAGCCCCAGGACCTTGTACATGCTGAGCAAGCACTCTGCTGTGGAGGTTAGCTGGCTCTTCAATTTTTTTTTTCAGTAGCCTTACCAAGCTATGATTTGCATACTCTAAACTTACTCAGTAGTCTTTAGTACAGTTACAAAGTTGCACAACTGTGACAGTGGGACTCTATGTACCTCAAAGCCCCCTCCACCGACACTCATCCGGTTTCCATTGCCGCCTGCATATTTGTATATTTGCATATTCTGGACATTTCCTACTAATAGGACCGGGTGGTCTGATTGTTAATGGTGAATCATTTTGTAACTGGCCTCTTTCACTTTGCATAGTCGTTTTGCGTTTCAGCTTCAGCTGCACTCCATCTCTTTGGATCCTGAGTGCAGTCCATGGCATAGTTTACACACTATTTTATTTACCCATCCATCAGCTATTAAACATTGAGGGTTCCAGTACTATTTTGACTGTCGTAAGTTAAAACTGTTACAAATACGCATGCGCGAAATTTCGTGTGAATGTTCTCGTTTCTCTTGGGTCTACCTCTGGGGTTAAAATGGCCACGACACAGGTTAATGCTCTTCATTGGGGTTTCCACTGTTGTGATAAAACACCATGGCCAAAAGCAACTTGGGGAGGAAAGAGTTTATGTCATTTTACAACTCTCAGGTCACAGTTTATCTCTGTGGGAAGTCAGGGCAGAAACTCAAGGCAGGAACCTGGAGGCAGGAGGAAGCAGAGGTCATGGAAGAGAGCTGCTTACTGGCTTGCTCCTCATGGCTCGCTCAGCCTGATTTCTTACAGAACCCAGGACCACAGGCTTAGATGTGGCACCACCCATACTGGGATGGACTCTGTACATCGTTAGAATTCATTAGAAACATCAAGTGTGTGTGTGTGTGTGTGTGTGTGTGTGTGTGTGTGTGTGTGGTGCTTGTTTTGAACACGGTGTCTCACTGTATAGCCCTGGCTGACCAATTTGCTATGCAGACCAGGATAGCCCCAAACTCAAACTCTTCCTCTCAAGTGGCAGAATTTAGAGGCGTTGGGCCACCGCCACCTGGCTGAAGGCTCAAATTCATTTTGCTTTGATTTTTTATTTGCACCCATTTTGTTTGCTTATCTTACTTGTGTATGTGCACACGTGCATCTATGTGTCCACACTGGCACATGGAGATCAGAGGACAGTTTGCATAAATTGGTTCTCTCCTACCAGGTGGACTTCAGAAATTCAACTCAAGCCCTCAGGCTTGTGCAGCAAGTCCCTTGATCATCAGGGTCCCTGTTTTGTCTTTAATTTTGTTATTTTATTTATTTATTCATTTGTGTGTGTGTGTGCGCGCACACATATGCATATGTACCACAGTACACATGTAGAGGCCACAGGGAAATCTGTGGGAGTCAGGTCTCTCTACCACATAGGTTCCAGGGATCGAACTAAGGCCATCAGTTCATATAGTACACCCCTGTACCCACTGAGCCATCTCACTTGCCTCTCTCTCTGTCTCTCTGTCTCTGTCTCTCTCTCTGTCTCTGTCTCTCTCTCTATGTCTGTCTGTCTGTCTCTCTGTGTGTCTCTCTCTCTCTCAATAGAATCTTAGTATTGTATAATTCAGGCTGGCCTCAAGCCTCAAGCCTCAAGCCCACTACATGGCTGAGGCTGGCCTTGAACTTGTGGAAACCCTTCCTGCCTTGGCTTCCGGAATGCTGAGATGATGGACATGAATCACCTCATCCACGTGAAAGCTCAAATTTAGGTTTGTTTGTTTGTTTGTTTTGTTTTTAAGACAAGGCCTCACTACATACATAGCCTTGGCTGGCTATAGAGACCAGGCTGGCCTCAAACTCGCAGAGTTCTGCCCACTTCTACCTCCCAAATGCTAGGATTTAAAGCATGAGCCACCCTGGCTGATTCTACAGAATCATTACCAAAAATTTCTTGGTTGCTTGAGGACCATGCTAAAGAAAGACCAACTTTTAGGAAACAAAGCCTGTGTTTTGGAGGCCAAGTGTCCTTCATGACACCCAGTGCACTGATGAATTTGAGCTGGGATTTTGTAAACAACCATGAGGACATCTTTGGAGATAAGCTCTGCACTGCCAGAGAATGTCACTGGGAAACTGTTTTCTTGGCTCAAAGCATCTGAGCCCCGGAGCTGATTGGCCTTTTAAGGTTCATACTTCTCAGGCACTGTAGGGTTGTGAAAATAGTTCTGAGCCCTAATGTTGGCTCAGGCACTGTAGGGTTGTGAAAATATCACTGAACCCTAACGTTGGCTTCGGATTGACTGGCAGAATACATGATAGAACCATCACAGTCGAAAGTTGTTCCCACTGAGACTCTCAGATGGGCTGGAGGGATGGCTCAGGGCTAAGGTCACTCACTGAGGCCACAGGACAAAGACCTTGCAGAGGACTCAGGTTCAGTTCCCAACACCCACATGACATCTTACAACCACATCTTTTTGCATTTCCAAAGGATCTGATACTCTCTCCTGACCTCAGAGGACATCAGGCACACACATGGTGTGCATCCGGTATATATAAACAACTGGAGAGATGGCTCAGCAGTTAGGCAGTTGAGTCTTAGAACCCTTGTCAGGCAGCACAGAACCATCTGTAACTCCAGCTCCAGGAAAGCCAATGCCTTGGGCTTCCACAGGCACCCCACACACAAGTGACATACATTCAGATAGGCATGCATGGACATGCATGACTAAGATTAAAATATATCTTTTTAAGAAGGAAGAACCTCAGAGCTGGTGAGATAGCTCAGCAGACAGAGGCACCTACTGCCAAACCTGACGGTCTGAGTTTAGTCTCTGCTCTCCTTTCACATACATGCAACACACATACACACATAAACACACATACATACATACACACATATATATGTACACACAATGCATGCATGCATGCATGCATGCATACATACATACATACATACATACACACACATACATATGTACACACAGTGCATACATACATACACACATACATATGTACACACAATGCATGCATGCATATAGACAGACAGACAGGCAGACAGGATCCAAATAACCTAGCCTGCCAAAGATGAGAACCAAGGACTCAGCCACCAGTTCTCATGACACCAACTTTGGTCCCCTGGTTCCCAGCCAAGTTCTCAAATGATTAGAGATCATGGGGCAGCCCCGCCTGCCTAAATTAAAGAACCACTCAATTTACTCACGGACCAGGACAAATAAAGTCGATGTTGTCTTCAGTCACTAGGTTCTGGGGATATTTATGAACCAGCAAACGCTAAACTACAATCTGACATGTGATAGTCATTTCCCATCAAATTCCTGGCATCGCCGTCTAAAATGGATCTGGATTGATTCTATATTGACAACTGTTCCTAAAATGATTAAAAAAATTTTAAAACACCAGATACCAAAAAAAAAAAAAAAGTCTTTCAACACAATTTTCAAAGCTAAGAGAAGTATTCTGTCTTTTAGAGATATCTCAGAGGAACTGTCAGTGATAATGACATGGAACAAAGTCTTTGCTTCAAGATCGTCTATACTAGAAGCAGGGAAAACGTCAGATATGAAGGTAACAAGATTGACGACCGTCAGCTAGTGAGCTTCTGTTGTTTTGTTTGTTTGTTTGGTTGGTTTTCTGAGACAGTCTTGCTGAATATCTCTGCAAGGTCTGGAACTCACTATGCAGCCCAGGCTAGCCTTGAACTTATGGCGATCCTCCTACTTCAGCCTCCCAGGTGCTGGGATTATAGATGCATCTAACGAGCCCAGCTCCAGCTGCGGTTACTCTTGGAGCTGAGTGGTACACATGGGCTGATCATCCTAGTCTCTCTTAAATGTTCTTTTCTCTGTTTTTTTCTTTTAAGATGCATTTTATTGGTGTGTCCATGTGAGTGTATGTCTATGTATATCTATTTTATTGTCCATGTGAGTGTATATCTATGCATTTGTGTGGCTGCTCCCACTTCTGCAAACACCAAGGAGAGAGGTAAGCTTCAGGTGGCTTCCTACATCGCCCTCCACCCAATTTTTCCTTTTGAGGCAGGGTCTCTCTCTCTCTGCCCGTGGCTTGTGTCTTTCTGGGCTAGGCTGGAAGGCAGCATGCCCCAGCAAGACTGTCTCTAGCCTTCTTGGGTGTCACGTGCCAGGCATGGGTATGGCGTGCCCAGCTTGTTGTGTGGGTGCTGGGACTGGAATTCCAGGCCTAGTGATGGTGCAGCAAGGACTCTTAAATGCTGAGTCATCACTCCAGTCCTGCTTCAATTTTTCTATAATATATATTGTTTTAAAAAGTCAAACCATAGTGAGACGTAAGAACCAAGACAACAAAACATGAGAATTCTAAACTAAGAACACAAGAACAGTGTGAAGCTTAATCTAGTGGCTTACCTGTCCCTCAAACACCTGAGAGGCTGCGGCAGGAGGATTTTGAATTCTAGGCTAGCCTGGGCTACATAGTGAGCTCCTGTCTCACCCACCCTCTCTGCAAATGTGCTATTTTTTTTTTTACCCTTTGTTTATGTGTGTGGGTGTTTTGCCCGCATGTATGTCTGTGTTAGGCTGTCAGCTCCCCTGGATCTGGAGTTATAGACAATTGTGAGCTGCCACGTGGGTGCTAGGAACTAAACCCAGATCCTCTGGAAAAGCAGCCAATGCTTTTAGGCACTGTGCCTTTTCTCCAGTTCCAGGATAACCCATGTCTGAATAACTTACTCTGATGTTAAAAGAGGCCCACTAGTTAAGTCCACGGACCTTAGCACAGGTGGTTTCATGGAGAACAATAGGGAAATGACCTGACACAGCCAGACTGTCTCCTAATCAGTAATATTTGGCCTTCCGTTTCATTATTTGCATTTGACTTCTCTTCTTCACGTGACAAGGACAGAAAAACAAGTCCATTAAAAGCTATAAGTAGAAAATCACAAAAAAAGAAAAATCAACGTCCCCTCTCAGCCCTCCCCCACCCTCCACCCCTGCCTCCCGCAAGTACTAGCCAGTAAATGCCACCATGTGTCCTTCATCACTGAGGTGGGCTTTGTGCCCTGAATTACTGAGTATTTTGTTTTGTTTTAGACAAGGTCTCAGATAGCACAGGCTGGCCTTGAACTCAGTATGTAGTTGAGAATGATCTTCCACTACTGGTCATCGTGTCTCCACTCCCCCAAGCTCTGGGATTACAGGTATGCAAAACCACTCTGGGCACAGGCCCTGCTGTGGATGGACCCTAGGGCTTCATGCAAGCTAGGCCCTTTAGCAATTGAGTCACATTCAGCCCATTGCTTCTCTCCACCCCGAGCCCTTCTTTTTGGTGACAGGATCTCACTATGTAGCCTTGACTAGCCTGGAACTCACTATGTAGACCACACTGGCTTCTCAAACTATCAGAAACCCACCTGCTTCTGCCTTCCGAATGCTAGGGTTAAAGGCCCGTGCCACTGTGCCCAGGCCCACATTACCAACTTTGAGAAAGACTTTATTGCTTCTGTGTTCTCTTATGGGGAAAAGAAAGATCAACCTGCTTGCCCCTTAGGGTAAGTGTAAATTCTAAAGACAACTTCTCTCAAGATTCTTGTGAGGGACACACAATAGTGACAGTTAGCTCAACAGGTAGTTTAAATTGAAAACTTGTTTGAGCCTCTTTTTAAAAATTCTTTGCATATTAAAAACAAAACAAAACAAAACAAAAAAAAAACCTCCTGCAAAATCTGGCTCACAGTGCCCACTTTCTCCAGAGCACTGGGTTCAAGGGCCCCACTCGTTTCTGAGGAAAGACCACAGCACGTATTTAAGGACACTGTCTCCAGATTTGGAGGGACTGTCTAGCTTCCCAAGTCACCCACAGAGCCTGTGGTTTAACCTGTAAACCTTTGGTTTCTTGTATCTCCTTGAGACTAAAAGGCCTCCCTTCTCTTCCAACAACCCACACTGTGGGAAAGCGGGCAGGCAGTTTACACCATCTTAACCAGCATGGCAGTTAACCTTGATTCTCTTGCCAGAGGTGATTTTCCTCACTTCAACAGCAGATAAAAAAAATAGCTTTTAATGTGTGTGTGTGTGTGTGTGTGTGTGTGTGTGTGTAGGTTGCCAAATGTGTGTGTTTGGGGGGAACTCATGTATGTGGGAAGGGCTGTGCCCATGCATGTGTATGTATGTGATCTTCTGCATGTGTGTGTGTAAGCTCATGTATGTGTATATGTGTGGGAGGAGCTCATGCATGGGGGGAGGAGGGAGGGATGTGCCCATGCATGCATGTGTACAGGAACCCAAGCAAATGTATGTGTGTAGCTCATGCATGTATGTGAGCGCTCATGTGTGTGTGTGTGTGTGTGTGTGTGTGTGTGTGTAGCTCATGCATGTGGGGAGGGGTGTTCTGTGTGTGTGTGAGCTCATGTATGTGTGTGTGTGTGGGAGGAGCTCATGCATGGGGGGAGGAGGGAGGGGTGTGCCCATGCATGCATGTGTACAGGAACCCAAGCAAATGTGTGTGTATGTGTGTAGCTCATGCATGTATGTGAGCACTCGTGTGTGTGTGTGTGTGTGTGTGTGTGTGTGTGTAGCTCATGCATGTGGGGAGGGGTGTTCTGTGTGTGTGTGAGCTCATGTATGTGTGTGTGGGGGGGCTCATGCATGTGGGAAGGGGTGTTCCTCTGTGTGTGTGTCTGTATCTGTGCATGTATGTGTGTGTGTGTGTGTATGTGTGTGTATGTATGCATGAATGTAGGCCATTGGTACATCTTCACTTTATTTTGAGGACAGGATCACTCACTGAACCTAGAGCTTGCTGTTCTGGCTAAGCAGGCTGGCAGCGAGCTCCCTGAACCTGCTTGTCTCCTCCTCCCATGCTGGTTGACAGATGTGCACCACTGCACCTGCTGGGTGCTGGGATCTCAGCTCAGGTCCTCATGTGTGTGCTACAAGCACTTTACCCACTGAGAGCTGCCTTCCCACCAAAACCTTTTCTCTTCCTCCTTCCCTTTCTTCTTCTTTCTCTCCTTCCCTCCTTTCCTCCCTCCCTCCCTCCCTCCTGCTCCTCCTCCCATCTCTCTCTTTCTCTTTCCCTTTCTTTCTTTCTCTCTCTTTTTTAAGCTTTTTGTTTTGAGGGGAATTCCAATGTTAACATTAGTTTCAATTTCCAAACCTCTTAAACCTCACAAAGCCTTTAAGAAAGTCATACATTTTTGACATTTACATAAAGTCCAATTTTTGTATGATTTTTATTTTCAGAATCCAGAGCTAAATTTTATGTGAAAAGTGAGCCCTAGGAAGGAATTTTTACTTGCCAGAGCCAACTAGCTAAGGAGTCAAGCGTTGCTCCTTACCTGGGCAGTTCCATTTATAAGGGAGACCCAGGATATCAGCAGAGCTCCAGTAAATGGCAGTCAGGAAAAGATTCAGGGTCAGGGAGATGCTCCATGGGTTGGGGAAAGCATGTGCCATTCAAGTGGGAGGACTGGAGTTGGGAACCCCAGGACCCATGGAAACAGAGCACGGAGGCCTGCCTGTAATTCCAGCCCCAGGAAGGAGACTGGGAGAAGCTGGCTGGCTCGGTGAGCGATAGGTTCAGTTGAGAGACTCTGCCTCCCTGAAGATGGAGAGCCCTAACTAATACAGCCAGTGTTAACACTGCGCCTGTACACATTTATACATTTGAACATATAAGTCACATACTTACAGATGAAAATAAAAGGCATAAACAGCTGGGTGTAAAGTGAATTAAATATTCTAGCTAGCCCCTATAAAAGCACACCCACAATCCTGGCATTTTATTTACAAGCTGTAAGCCTAGATCGGGTAGATTTTGGGGCTATTCTAACTTACAGCCCAGCCATATGCCCCCCTTACTTGCTGTTTCTCCTGGCTTATGGTCTATCCTTCTCTCTCCATCTCCTCTCTTCCTTTCTCCCATCTCTACAGTTGTGACCCCCAGTCAGATAACTGAAAACCCACCTACCTCTGCTGCCTAACCACAGACTTTTAGCCTTTTATTAACCAATGAACTTGGGGTTCATGGTTATATAACATGAGTTGGTGTATATATGGATCTCCTCATTGAGGGGACCGGGGAACCAGATTTTGGGAGCTAGTATTTAGCATTTGAATCCATAGCAGCACCAGACCAACCCCCTACAGCTGGGGGGTGGCAAACCATAGCTGTAATGCCAAGGCTTAGGGGGCTGAGGCAGGAGGATCAAAAGTTCAAGACCAGTTTGGGCTATGGAATGAAACTGTCTCTCAAGAAAAGTTAAAATAACTGAAAACAAAAACAGACAAAGAAAAACTGTGAACTTTTCACTTAGCGCCGCATGATGGTAAGGCAGTGGTTCTCAACCTGTGGGTCGCGACCTCCAGGAGTTGAGCAACCCTGTCATCACAGGGGTTGCCTAAAACACAGACATTTATGATTCCTTACGGTAGCAAAACTGGGAAGTAGCCATGAAAATGTTTTAAGTTTGGGAGGTCACCACAACAATAGGGACTAGAAAAAAGGGTCACAGCAATAGGAAACCTGAGGAAGGGTAAGGGGTTTGCATTCAGTATACTTGACGTGGTTTCCTGAGTACTTTTGCGTGGTGTGTGTTGTACATGGTCTGTGTACTTGTGAGTATGGTTATGTACATGGGTGCATGCAAGCCCATGTTCTCTCTCTCTCTCTCTCTCTCTCTCTCTCTCTGTGTGTGTGTGTGTGTAGGCCAGGTCAATAAGGTCCTTATCACTTTCTGACTTTTGGCAACAGGGTTTCTCACCAACCCTGAAGCTTACAGTCAGCCAGGCTGGCAGGTCAATGAGCTTCCATCTCTAGCCCTGATGTTACAGATGCAGGACTATCATACCTGGCTGTAGACATGAGCTTCCCTAATCAAATGGAAGACCTCATGCTTATAAAGCAGGGACTTCATTCCAGCCAGAGAATGGCTACTTCCTATTGCTTACTACAGTCTCTGGGCTGCTAGTTTGGTAGGCTTATGGAAATAGACTTATGGAAACATGTAACACAAAAAGGATACTTCTGTGGTTCTAAAAGCCATAATGCTGCCTAATGAGCGTCAGAATATGACTTGTTAATTGGGAAGGCAGTTACAGGGTGGTATGCTGGGAATCCTTACTACCTCCCCCACCTCCGTATTCTAAAATAAGATTTATTGTGGGGGGATGGGGGGGGTGGGAAGAAGAGGGAATGAGTGATGATGTGTTGATCAGTCAAGCTTAAGAGCCATCCTGCGGCAACTGGATGAGCCTGGGGCCCAGAAGCCTTCAGAGACCCAGCAACTCCAAGAGACGCAGAAAGCAGGAGTGCTTCCCTCTTCCTGCTTCACACTTAGAGACCCAAGGACTCTGGGAAGGCCACGTTGCCGTTGCCATCTTTATTTAGGAGCCGTTTCCACGGAGGGAGACAGTAGGAGATGTGGAGCAGATTTCCACGCCTTCAGAAGGGTGTGCGAACTTCTGCCTTCAAATGTAAAACGCATGCCCGCCCCCTTCATACTCAATAACGTCGTGCTACCAGGTCATTTATAAATGTTTATTAAATGTCAGTAATTTTTACAAAGCAAATATTAATAGTAGAGGGACAAACTTTTGCAAAATATGTACAAAAGTAAAAGGCCTTTATGCATATTAATTTGTTTGGTGAAATGAAAGCATACCTTTGGACTCTTAGATCTACCTACAGGAATAATTTACGGCGACTCTTGAACCAAATCTCTGACCAAAACCCATCTTTTTTGTCTACAACTGTAACCAGCTTAGTTTCAGGAAAGTTTTAGAAAGATGAATGGAGAAACAAACAAACAAACAAACAAACAAACAAACCCTACCAGACACAAATACTTTTATTGAGTGTAGCATAAACCATGTCTCGTTAGGAACACCGTCTATAAGGTCTGCACTGTGTGCCTCTACTAAGGCTTCTTGGGCCTTGTGAGCTCACGTGTAAGAGAGAGAAGTCATTCAGGATATTTTGCGAATCTGCTTTCAAGTAAGAGGTGAAGAGAAGGTACACAGTATATGCTTCATTACCATAGGCACCCAACAAGAACACACTGCCTCCTCCCCTGTCATCCCCGGTGCCATTGAAGAGGCACGGTTAGTGTCAAAATCGTCACTCCCTTTGGCAACGTTGCATCTGTGAATGGAGCAAGGATTGCATACCGAGAAGGTGGTTTGTGGCCATCAGTGACCCTCACAGACCCAAAACTTCTACCTCGTAGATTCAGGTAGGCTTTACACCATCTGGCAATTTCATCAAGATTAACATAGCATACGTCATAAAAGTCACATCACAGCCCACTAAACGCTATCACATGACTAGTGCTTTATTTAAAAAACAAAAACAAAACAAAAAGACAAAACAAGTGGTAATCTCTGCAGTTGGGAAGTTGAGCCAGGAGGATCTCAAATTCAAGACCACTCTGGGGTACCCAAGGAGACCCTGCCTCAAAAGCACAAATATGCAAGCCAACAGATACAAAACAATGCCATGTGCCACCCAAGGCACTCAAAACTGGCTGGTCAGACCTGACTGCTTGCTCTACGGAGGGATGAGCAGGTAAATTCCGGTGCTGATCTACATCCGGGAGGACGGCACAATGTTAGCGGATGAACACTGCTTTGATGAATCTGATACCTGCCCGCCTGCCGGGCACGGCTAGAAGCATCTAGCTGATGGTATCTGAGGAGCCACCATCAGGTTTTGACACAAAATTCAATCCTATTGTAAACTGACTAAGCCCTAAACTCGTACCATAAGAAAACGGGCATCACGTGCCCTCATGCTTTCTGGGCTGAAAAGCCAACCACATTTTTTTTTTTTAAAAAGAAAAGGAAAAAAAGAAAAAGCAGAAAAAAACTTTCATTCAAGCAGCAAGAACCAAAGATCCCTTGACTCATGGAATTTAACGTGCTGAAATCTCAGGAAAGAGACAGATAGCCAAAGTCTGATTTTTCCAAATAAAAGGACCTGAAAAGCTTCACTCTCCGTCATTCAAATAAAATGAAAAGAAATGAGAGGGTAAGGAAGCAGCCTCTCTAGGTTTATTAGGGGACGTCTTACAAACGTTTGACTGGGCCTTAAAGGTGGGATGCAGGGGTTCATACAGGAAATTCAAATTAACACTGACGCTTGGTCTTCTCAAACGAGAAAAATAACATCGCTAACAAATTGCACCTCGGAGTCAGGTTTCAGATGGTTTGTTTGGGGTTTTGCCTAAATGTATCATTAAATAATGAAAGCGCCAATTTGAGGGTTTTCCAAATAGCTTGAGTCTCAGGATATAACCGCATAACTTGGCCATTTTATTCTTCATATAAACGAGGCATAACCGGATGTGAATACCAACACTGAGAAATGCATGCCATCAAAACAGATGCCCAAGCGTTTGGGCATACACACTAGAAGGTATGAGTTACTTGGGGGCATATGCTTTTTGCTGGATCTAACAATTCTTGTCACTTCTGGTACTAATGGTGGTCTTACTCTTACTTTAGTAACAGCAACAGCTGCCACTAACGTAACAAGCATTTCCCTGTTGAGTCCCAACTTGAGAACTTCACCAGAGGACCCTTTGGGTGTGGAGTACCCACAATGCACTGCGATAGGAAAACAAACAAACAAACAAAAAAACCCAACATGCTCCTCTTCAGGACATCCTGTCTGGCTTGGCTGAAGCTTCTCTTTGGCTATCAAGTACCCTTTCCAGATAGAAAACCTGATAGGGAGGCTTCTATTGAATACAGACAGGATTTGGCAGAGAGCAACATCTCAGGCCATTACAGACAGATATCTGGGTGGCACATCTTGAGTTGAGAGTATAAGAAAATGTGGAACAAAGCCCTTTCCCCATTACAAAGAAAATTAAGGTCTAAGTCTGGGTTGTTCTCTTATTTATAAGGCAACTCTGAAATGTATAAAAAGATTTCGAAGTCAACCAAGACACTTGTGTGGTTCTCTGTCAGTAAGCAGGAAGGCTGCGGGATTGAAGGAGGAGTCTGGATTAGGCACAGTCACTCCAAGCACCCGAGACATACACAGACCAATGCCCCACAGAGCCTCAGCTCCAAGGCATGGCTCAGGGGCCAGGAGGGAGAAGTCAGCACACGGAGGGTTAGGCACCTTTTCAATTCTGTTGGCTAAATTCCATCGCCCTCTTCACACAACAGTATTTCACTTCACAAAAGGACCTGACTTTCAGGGTGTGTAAGTGTCAGACTGTAAGTGTGGACCGTGGCTTTCTGGCTGGGCCTCACTGTTCTTTAAGTTCTAACCAATCCTGTGGAGACGGCATGTAAGTAATCTACCACGTGAGAATGGATCTAGACCGCACTGGGTTCTAAGATGCTGCACGCTCCAGAAGGAAGCTGCAGGGACCCGGAAGGATGCTGTCTCTAGTCAGGAGCTCTGGTCCTTTCTTGGTGACGGTCACAATGGAGGAAGTCAGAGATCCTGCTCTGTCAGGCAGAATTTCTGTGCTCACCACAGAGCTTAAATGTAACCAGACACAACTGCTTTCTGGTGGGACTGACTTCTGCTGCCTTCACTGCACTTAGTTGTGGCCAATGCACAATAATGTTTGCTAAATTAACACAGAACACATTACTGCACACACACTCAAATGCTCATCAGCATTGGAGTGATGCTAACCATACATTTAAATGACATATCTTTTTTTTTTTTTTGACAGAAAAAGGACCAGATGTAGAACCATGAATTATGGTGAATTATGCTAACAACACCTGCACTGTGATACTGACATACATGTCTTAAGCTCATGATATTACCAAGGCAAGAAAGCACTGGACTTTATAACCAGAATGACAGTGAAAGCTCAAATCCAGGACAAGTCAGGTCTCTCAAGTATACATACACTAGGGCCCAGCTCTGGCACCCTCCAGCAAGAAAAGAAGAAAGCCACTGCTTTTGGGCCTCATAGTCAGCCAGTCTTTCAGGGCGCAATTTCTTGCCTGAGAATAGTCACACAGTAAAACAGGCTTCACTGCCCTCGTGTGCTCTCCAGGGACAGCAGGGACAAGCTCAGGTTCTACAAACTCCCAGGCCAGTTGGAACATGCCAAATGGTTTTGTACACCAGCCACTGTATTTTATCACAAGCTACCTCATGGGCATGGTTTAAGTTAGCAATGGTGTGTGTGTGTGTGTGTGTGTGTGTGTGTGTGTGTGTGTGTGTGTGTGTGTGTGTGTGTGTGTGTGAAGGCAAACCTCCTTAAGTATGGGCCAAAAAAAAATTGCTTATCCTTAGATGCATCCTTAAGACATTTGAATGTACCTCAATGAAGCTGTGTCTCACACACGATGACACACACAACACATACAAACTCTGTCACAGAGAGACACTAACCAGGGACAGGGTACTGAAAGGATGCCTTTTTGAACAGTTCACAGGGAAATGCTGCCCACCAAGCTCTCGGGGACAAGAGAAGCCCGAGAGCACCACAGTTCAGAGCTGCTGAGGTTGAGACAGTGGGGCTAAAGGAAGAAGACCCAACAGTGGTTCTCTCCAGCAAGGCACAAAGTCCAAGGAGACAGGACCAGAAAGTCACACTCTGGGGCTGCTATGGTGATGTCCGTCACCAGGGTGCTTGCCCTCTCCAGATGTTGTAACATGGCACATTAAGTTAGTGACAGCATGTATGGCAAAGGAAACTGCGTGTCACTGCTCATCTCAGATCAACATAGCACATGTACCATTTGTGACCGCATCAGCATCAGGCTGAGATCCATCTTGTAAACTTAAGCAGTAAGACATTACCTTCAGAAAGTAAAGAGACTGAGAAAAACAAACTACTGCTGTGTGTGTAGGGGGCCAAGCCTCTGTGGGCTGAGACTGCTGCCCTACAGAAATTAGAGAAATTGAGGGAAAACAAACTACTGCTGTGTGTGTAGGGGGCCAAGCCTCTGTGGGCCGAGACTCCTCCCTAAAACTTTTCTCTAACAGCCCTTCCAGACCAGGGCTCACATAGGGAGGCATGTCATTGCTGGGTAAGGCACTCTCTCTCTTTAGAGCTGAATTTTCATACTCTCATCCCTACAAGTTCTTAAAGATACTGCCTATTCTTAGAACTGCAGGACAGTTATGAGAATTCAAGGCCTGAAAAACACCTAGTGTAAGGTTGCCAGGAAGTTATAATTGGACTTGAAGGTAAGCCACAGTGAAACCAATCAAAGCCCAAATTCTAGCAGATATTGGCAATGGGTTAATTCAGCAGCTGTCAGCCACAAACTAAAGGCCACAGATGAACTAAGTTCTCCAAGAAGTTAGACACACACAACTGAGATTCTTCTAACTGCTGTTGTAAACTGCCATTTAAAGAGAAAAACAAGACAAACAGAAAACAATCAAAATCACAACAAGGTATTAAAACAGCGAGTCTTGTCATCACTGCAGCATGAGCTGCTTCAGGTTGTCATGAAGGATCGTGTCCTTCACGTCCCGGAACACGAGGCGGATGTTCTCTGTGTTGATCGCGGTGGTGAAGTGGTGGTACAACGGCCTCTGCTGCTGGTCCCGGCGTTTCCCCCGGAAGCATTCCACCAGAAACTTTTGGACGTCTCTTAAGCAGTGGGGGTCCCCTTCAAATTCTAGGAAATAGTCTTTGATGCTAACAACTTGCACTTTCTCCTCGAGCAAGTCTGTCTTGTTTAAGAAGAGGATTATGGAGACGTTGCTGAAAACCCGATTGTTGACAATTGTTTCAAAAATGTTCAGAGATTCTGTAAGGCGATTGGTCTGGCGGTCCTCCATAAGCACCTGGTCAAATTCACTTGAAGAGACAAGGAAAAGTATCGACGTCACACTGTCAAAGCATTCAAACCAGCGTTTCCGTTCTGATCTCTGGCCACCTACATCAACCATTTTGAAAGGAACATTTTTAATTTCAAAGTCGTACTCATGGATGCCTTTGGTGGGCCTTCTGGCAAGCAGGATATCTTGCTGTGATGGAATGTAATCCTGGAAGAGAGAAGGATTGATTTATACTTAGAGTCCACAAGTAGCAAATGGCCCAGTAAATGGATGTGCAAACTAAATGATTAAAACCAACCAAGCAACCCAAGGCTGGCCTCGAGCAAGGGATCCTATTGCCTCAGCCTCCCAGGAGCTGGAGTTACAGGTGTGGCTCCATGATGGGCACACTGCCCACAGCTGACACCCACCTGCACTACCAACCAGTGCCCACTCCTAGGTTATGCCAGCGTAATCTCACTGTCCCAGCATCTCCATGCTGGTCCTCGCCCCTCTAAACACAGGAGGATCTGAGGCGGTAACTCCTGAGGCTCACTTCCTATGCTTGGTTCTGACCTAGTCTGTAATTCATTACACCATCTTCTTTACTGAACACACCTCCTTCACGACTGGGATAAGTTCCACACTGTCACCCACGTGACAAGTGATGTGCCACATGCATTTCTGACCTTAGGCCGTGGTGCAAGAGCTCTCACTCACTGAGGAAAAGCACACTCTGAGCACCATGTCTGCGGGGGAACAGGACGTTCACACCTGCAGGGCACTCACACCTAGCACACTTGTCAAGTCTGCTAGCTCTTCTGGACCTTTATGTAACCACCGCTATAGTGTCAGCTGGCATTGATTTTGTCATGATCCTCCTGTCTCTGCCTTTTGGGTGCTAGGATTACACATTTATTTTCCCACACAAGTGTGTGTGTGTATGTGTGTGTGTGTGAGTGTGTGTGTGTGAGTGTGCGTGTGCGTGTGTATGTGTGTGTTTAAGGTAAAGTCTTACTATGTTGTCCCGGCTGACCTGGAACTCGGTGACAGTTCTCCTGCCTTAGATTTACAATGCTAAGATCCCAGACCGTGACACCATGACTAGCTTTCCAGACCTTGTGACCTGGGAAACAGTAAGATCTTGAACAGAGGCAACTGCTAGCTGCAGGGGTGAGACACTGCACTGGGCGGCACACTTCCTCACATCCCCGACTGGCTCTTCCTTCTCGGGCTGTACTTTTCCACAAGTCATACGGCTCTTTTGGTACTACTCAAACAAGAACAGTTTGAATATTATCTTCATGTTCAAAATATGTTAAAAGTCAAGGAGGATCAAAAACCGTGACTTTACAAGCTGTATGCATTTTATGCCCTTCTAAGGGCTCAATCAGAATAGGGTTTCTATAGCTTTAGTCGAATGCAGTTCTATGATTTGTCCTTAAGTTCACAGATGGGTGATAAAATGTAGCTCAGCCAGCCTCATTCTGCTCTCTCCAGGCTGATTATGTAATCTCTGTTCCCCTGTAGATGTGGCTTCAGAACTATTCTCACCCTAACAGTTTAAGCACATACTACACGGGTTGAGAGTGGACTATACTATTTATCTATGAGCTATTTGTTGATTGCCTACTTTGTGCCAGGCACTGTCACTAGGAACCAGGGACTTAACTAACTCTTGTAATCAAGGTAGGAAGTCCTGGTCCTCAGAAAGGATGGATAAAAGAAAAACTAAGTAACCATCAGCATGCTGGATGTAACAAGGAAGCAAGGGCTGTTGCAGACAGGGAGAGATGGCAGCTGTGTTAGCCAAGCCTCCCTCTGGCCATGACAGCACCAGGGCGGACTTCAAGGTCATCTTTTACTACATGGTAGGTTCAAATCTAGCCTGAACTACAAGAAAATTTGCCTCAAAAAAAAAAAAAAAAAACCAAAACCAAAAACAAAAACCATCCAAACAAACAACATCAAAACCCCAGCAACAACGAAAAGGATGTACATCAGTGTTGTGCTTAGCAAACCTGCCTGAAATCAGAAGCACGTCAAACAAGCCATCTAGACTGTAAGAAAGCACTCTTAAATACCACTATCCAGGCATTGTGGTGTAGGCCTTTAATTCCAGTGGGAGGCAGACATAGGCGGAGATCTCAGTGAGTTCCAGGCCAGCCTGGTCTACAAAGCAGGTTCCAGGCCTACGGAATAAGACCCGGTCTCAAACAACAAACATCAGAGCTGGTCTGGGGTCTGGAGAGGCTGCTCTTGCAGAGGACAGGGTTTAGAGTTCCCAGCATCCACATGGCAGATAGAACTCTAGTTCCAGGAAACTAACATCCTTTTCTGGGTTCCCAGGGCACCAAGTAAGCACAATAGTGCACACACACAATAGTGCACATACACAATAGTGCACACACACACACCCATACAAAGCAAATAGAAATAAACATGTAAAAACTGTTCAAGGCTGGGGAGGTGAGCTCACTAAAGTGTATGCATACAGCGTGAGCCTCAGGTCCTAAGTCTGCATCCCCACCCAGCACCCACATAAAAAGGTGGCTGCTAACAGCACCACCTATAATCCTAGAGCTGGGGAGAGGAGATAGGAGGCTTGCTGGTCGGCAGTCTAGACAAATGTGTGTGCTCCCAGTTCAGGGAGAGACCCTGTCTCAGACAAGGCAAGAGACAACTGAGGAAGACATACAACATCAACCCTAGCCACTCTGTGCACTAGTGTGTGCACATGTGTGTGCACATGCACCCCTCGTACGCACTGCTTTTCTCTGACCGTGTGTATTATGTGACAAACTAAGTTATAAAGAACTCAAGTTCTAAGAGATAATTATATTTGCGGGAAGCAGGTAAAAAAAAATATTCCTTGAAAGGCAACAAATACAATTAAAAATTTAGGTTCCTTTTTTTTAAATAGGCTGGCCTTAAACTTATGATCCTCCTGTCTCAGTTTTGACTGCTAGAACTATAGATGTCCATCACACCTAGCAGGCAAATTCTATTAGAAAACATAAGCAAAATGTAAAAATGAACTTGGTAGAGACAATAATACAGTGCCCTAAGACGGCGGCATCTGACTTCCTTTCTTATAGCAGGTCAGTCCTGTGCCATCCTCAGCACCACAGCTCGTCTAACACGACACATCTAAGAGGCAAAGGCAGCGGCACTGGGATTCACGACTAACAAACACCCCTGGGGCAGGAGCTCTAAGCAGTGAAACCTGGAATTCCACCTGACCTTCACAACAGAGCGAAGGAACGTACCGGGAGCGCTCACTCTCTGCCTGTCATGGAAACTGGGAGCCATGAGCACGCCCAGTTGAGTTACTGGCTCTGAGGCAAACAGTGGGGAGATAACAGGGTCTCCTTCCAAGCTGGCTCTCTCTTACCTCAGTCTCCTCTGCAGGCCTGGGACTGCAGCCCCAGTCACTGGACTCCTGCACAAGCGAGTTCTGCTCTATTTCTGCTACAGAAAACCCAACAACACCAAAGAATAATAGATAGTGTGAAATCTCATTTTCAACATAAATCTCTTCCATGTTGACAAAACTTAGAAACCTGTCAATGTTTGTAGGAGGACAACTCAAGCCACTGGCACTGAAAGAAAAAGAAAGGCTGGCTGCCTGGTAGACTCTAACTTTCCTGACCTGCTGCCCCAAACAGAAGCAGTGCCATCCCCATTACTGCCTCCAAGTATCAACTGTTGAAGGCAAAACCAGAACTATTGTTTTGAAACTTACCGGTACTCCAAGTTTATCCAAGTTATCCAAGAAATACTTTACAGACTCACCCTGAAAACAAGAAGAAAACAAAGTTAGGACGGCTTGAATGTCACACAGTTTATGTAGTACTGTGGGGCTGTACACTTGGTCTAAATATACTTTGGTTAGTCACATTCAGAGAAGCTGAAGCAGGGGGATTACCAAGTGTGAGAGGCCAAGCTGGGCTACATAGGGAGACCTCTTTCCCAACCAAAAAATGAAGGCAAACACAAAACAAAGAGCTTGACAAATACTAACTTTAAAGAACTACTAACGGGGCTGAGTGGTGCTCGCTCGGCATGCTCAAGGCCCTGGTCCGTCAGCAGCACAAACAGCCCACAGCTAGCACAACACAGGCTGCCCCGTATGGGGAAGGAATGACTGCACGACCTCTGCTCCTGCACTTGGCCTGTGACCACAGGTCAGCCTGACTGAAAGAAAGGAAAACAATGTCTAGCCCCACAAAAATGTCACTGCAAAAGTTTTCAGGTCACCGCAAAGATCTTTGTTGTGACATCAAATTTGGCAGGTCTACTCCCTGAAGGCTGGGCTCCTATGGGACTAGTAACTCTACCAATGAGCTTCTCAGATCCTGCCATGCTAGGGCTCTGTCTGCCTGTCCTCTGAGTGGGTCTTTACCTGGCCACAGCTCAGCAGCCCCCGGAACAAAGCGTATCATTTAAGTTATGCAAAGCTTTCAATGCTGGTATGTTTTATTATATAGCATTTAAAACCATATTTGCCAACAATTCTGTCCATTTTATCAGGTTTGTGGGAAGCCGCTGCACTCACTCACTGTGGCAGACAAACCTGGGGTTTCTATATTCTAACACTTGGCTGAAAGCCTAAGCTTTATACTAGCAGCAACATAAATCCAGGCTATTTTCCTTGAAATAGTGAGATGACCAAGGCGTCCCAGTGCCAGCCATTCCCTTAGGCAAAAGCAGCCTGTCTTGAAAAGGGAAAAGGGCAGTCGGACGGAGCAGCTTGCCATGAGCCGAGTCATCCTGCAGTTTCTCCCGCAGGGCTCCAGTTTCCGCTTCAATCCATACTCATCAGAAAGACACTCAAAGTGAAGACTGAACACAAGGACCCAGTATACTGCTTAGTCCAGGGTATTCTTCAATTTGGGGTGTGTGTCATGTCCAGATACACTTCTGGTCACAAAAACAGGCTGATGAAGAACATAACCAATATGGTCTGAGGCTCACACACTGATCTGCTGCTCTTCACCTGAGCTGCAGATGGCTGTGAGCTGCCTGACAGGGTGCTGAGAATCGAACCTGGGTCCTCTGGAAGAGCAGCCAGTGTGGAGCCATCTCTTCAGCCCCAAACTTCCCCTTTCAAACTGGGTAGCATCCTTTTCCCCAAGCAACCTGTGCTGTTTGTAGGTTTAGAATCCCCTCCACCCTGAAAACACACAGTGAAGCCACCAGGCATCGTGGGAGGTAGAGCATTTAACCTGCCTGAATTAATTTGAAGACAATTTCTACAGCTGAACTGAACATAAATGGGGAACTGAGCATAAACACAGGACAGGGCACTTGTAACTGTCATTTACTGTTTCTCCCTCTGTCTCAACTGGGAACACAGTGACTTGTTTTCAAGGACCTGGTAAGGGTAAAATCAAGTTGCTATAAAATTGATATTTCAAGAGCCGGGCGGTGGTGGCGCACGCCTTTAATCCCAGCACTCGGGAGGCAGAGGCAGGTGGATTTCCGAGTTCGAGGCCAGCCTGGTCTACAAAGTGAGTTCCAGGACAGCCAGGACTACACAGAGAAACCCTGTCTCAAAAAAAAAAAAAAAAAATTGATATTTCATAGTAAAGAGCAGGGGTTATGCCAATGTCTCCTGGCCTGCAGGAACTAGATATAATGTCCCGTTTGAACACACACACACACACACACACACACACACACACACACGAAATAAATAGGACAAAAGTGTGTGTGTGTGTGAGTGTGCACATATGTGTGCAGGTACTTATGCTTGTGTATGTGAAGTCAGAAGAGGGTGCTGGTAAGCCACCACCCCCCCCCCCCCCCGGAGTCCTTTTGAGGCACAGTTTCTCTCTGAACCCAAGGCTTGCATTTTGTAGGCTAGGCCAGCAAGCCCCAGTGACCTTCCTGTCTCTGCTCACCCAGAGCTGGGACACCTGGTTTGTTATATGGGTGCTGGGATGCCGAGCTGACTCTCTATCGCTGAGTACTATCTTATTTAAACAACAAATAATTTTAGTTGCGTGCCCCCCCCATCCCAAGGTTTTGCTTTCTTTTCCCTCCCTCTCTCCTTTCTTTCTCTCTTTTGAGGCAGGAATAACCAGGACTGGCTTTGAACTCACAGTAGCACCTCTCCTGGGTGCTAACAACACAGGAGTGGGCCACTGCTGCAGTTTTAATACCACTTTGACGATAAACAGCCTCGGATACACAACTTTCTATACCTTTCCAAACTATATGTACAGTGATGCTCTGGGTAAGAGTCCTGCTAAGCTCTCCTGGGCCCTCCTCCCCACACAGGTGAAAACACTCTTCAATCGAGGCTCTAGAGAAGGATAAAATAATCCGACTGGTGGCATGGCCTGAAATCCTGGCACAGAAGCCAACGGGTGGCTCGACCTGCCATCCTGGCACCTGAAAACCAGCTCAAGGTGATTCTCAGACAGCAGTTCAAAGTCAGCCTAGGTCATGGGAGGCTTAGCTAGCTAGCTAGCTAACTAACTAGCTAACTAACTAACTAGCTAACTAGCTAACAACAACAAAGTAAAAGAAAAGAGGTTCCTCATCCAGTCAACAGTAGAAGTTCAACGCCATAAAAAGCATTTGAATCATGTATCTTATGGAGGTAACATAACTGAAAGTTGAAATACCCTCACATGAGTATTATCTGAGCCAGCCGCCCCTCTTCCTTACACATAAATACTTACACCACCCTACCGTATGAGAGGGTTTACAGAAGCCTGTGTACACAGCCTTGTGGCATTACTGATCTATACAAACCTCTTAGAAAGCCAGGAGCATTATGTCCCATAAAGCATTTAATGGCCTTGTCTGATCCAAGGAATTGCTCAGCATAAACAACAGGATGCACGCAAAGGGACAGTGAAGCTGGGCGATGGCCCACACTGGAGACTTGGGAATCCGCCAGAACGATGAGCTTTAGAGTCAGTTTGAAGCCAGCCCAGGGTATGTAAGACCCTGCTTCAAACACTCCCCCAAAAGGAAAGAATACATAAAATGCCACTTATTCAGTGATACTTACAACAATAAAATCTGGAACATTATTTTTCCACATAGAATTAAGAAAGAAATATAATAAATCTGAATATACACACATATAAAATACCGTAAGTTACCAAACATAATCATCTGATATCAGTTACATATGAAATACTTGTGCTATTAAATGCTAAACTGAAGGAGTAGGTTATAAAGTCAGAGCCTACACCCTTGACCTACAAGGCCTTCTTTAACTTTTGCAAATGTGGGACAATACTCACACAGCAAGCAGCAGAGCCTGCCCAAGCTTACGCCAGGCCTTTAGTTGTTTATCCTCCATGACTAAGTTAGTCCAATGTTTTCATGCACAGAAACGGCGGTCACTGTCTGTATGTGCTTGGCCTGGCCTTACTGTCATTTGAGAAAACCTTAACTCTCTATATAGCACATCTTAATTCAAAGATCTACGATACTATTAGCTCAGCTGTATATTAAATTAACTCCTTAAAATACGGGCAAAGGTAACTGTGTAGCACTGCAATATCTTTTTCTAAGAATGAGAGCTATGCCTGGTAGCTATGCCTGTAACTCTAGCACTGGAGAGACCAAAGCTGGGGAATGGCCATGAGTTTGGGGCTAGTCTACTGTATGAGGTGAATTCCAAACAAGCTTGGGCTATCTAGTGAGACCCCTAGGAATGAATCAGAGAGTGGGGGTGGGAAATTCCTGTCATGTGTCTTCTTTTGGAGGTACAAACACTTTAAGTGGTTCAGCATGCATGCTAGTCTTCCAGAGACTAGCTTGGCTCCCAGCACCCACCCAGCAGGCAGCAGCCACACCCAGTGGCTCACTAGCAATTCTTTCCAGTCTAGGGGATTGGACACCCTCTTGTAGTCTCTGTAGGCACCTGCACTTGTCAGCTCATATCTGCAAGCATAATTAAAAGATTATTTTTATAGTATTTTAATTATATGTGTACAAATGTTTGCCTACATGTATGTTAGTGTGCCACGTGTGTACACTACCCACAGAAGCCAGACACCCTGGAACTGGACTTAAATATGGCTGTCAAGCGACTACGTAAGTGCTGGAGACTGATCACATGGGAACTGGTACATCTGTCTCCCCAATAAAAATAAATCTTAAAAACAAACAAACTTCATACACACACACACACCTTCCGCTACCTTCCCGCCTCTGTCTCTCAGTGCCGGGTGTCAGCAGGCTGACTAAAGGGATTCATCTGAAATCTTATGGGTCCAAGTTAGTCTGTGTTTCATTTATTACAAATTTTAAAATCTCATGAAAACCAAGTGGTGTAGTGACCACAGAAAAAGGCATGTAACACAGAAACAAAACAATCAGACAAAAAAGGGCTACACAGTGAGGTACTGTCTTCTCCACGGAGAAGAAAATGGTGTGTGCGACTGCTGTCAACCCTCAGTCTCTAGTGATACTACAGAGAGCAAGTCTGGACTTTACACATTCAAGACTTGGAAATTAAATTATTTTAAATCCCTTTCCATTTAAACGTATGGATGAATGTCTACTGTTTCAGGTCTTGCCTCCTCCCCCAGTTCAGCCACATCTACTCTAGGACATAAACATTCAGTGTTAATCTTGTGGCAAACATATTTTGGTTAAAATTAAGTCTCCAATCAAAAAGAGTACGCTGGGGCTGGAGAGAGGGGACAATCTGGCTTCATTCTCTCCTCTTGCCTGCTGCCCCACCCCTTTCTGACAGGGTCTTGCTGTGTAGCCTAAGGTGGCCTTGAATTCAAGATAGTCCTATCAACACCTCTAAAGTTCTAGAAATTGTTATCAGCAGCTTTTACATTTTATTGAGGAGAGAAAAACCATAGGGAAAAAACACTTTTTATGATCTCAAAAAGTTTTTAAAACAACCAAAAAAAAATGTGTATAATCTGCACATTACCCATGGACACATGGCAGTGACTCTGTACTGGGGGCCTAGGGTTTCTGATGGTCCCTGCTGATGTGTCCAGTGTCTGGATCTTTCCAAGACCATGTGAGAACGAAGAATGAGCTGCTGAGAGAAGGCTGCCCTAACTACCTTTTCCTAACAAGCTCATACATTTCTCTCTCTTCTCTCTCCTCTCTCTCTCTCTCTCTCTCTCTCTCTCTCTCTCTCTCTCTCCCTGCCCCCCATGCTGACAGGAAGGCAAGCTTCTTTCTCTAACCCGGAGGGAGTGATTTCATCAAGTCTCCAAACTTCCCCAGGTCCCAATGTCCCCAACCGTGAAGGAAGGAAAGGAACTCAGTGCTTCAGCAGCCACCCCCTTTCTGCCTAAGGTGCACTGACTTAAACTTGGAGTTTCTTTTCAGTATAGGTCATGCTATTAATCTGAATTTTGCTTCTGTTTTCTCATTATTCAAGTGATGCACCTTAGTCTCTCTGCAAGTAAAATACAGGATTTTATGGAATACAGAAATACTACAGCCTTGAGACTTGAAATTGGGTTAGCTCTTCCCAGTCTATTTATTCTCTACTACTGAGAGAATTTTAAATCAAGTTTCAGATCAAAATCCATTTCCTAGTTAAACTGAGTTAAATGTTACTTGGGAGGCAGAGGCAGGCGGATTTCTGAATTCAAGGCCAGCCTGGTCTACAAAGTGAGTTCCAGGACAGCCAGGGCTATACAGAGAAACCCTGTCTCGAAAAACCAAAAAAAAAAAAAAAAAAAAAAAAAAAAAAAAAAAGAGTTTAAATGTCATGGTGTTTTATGTCACCTCTGATTCTTTTTTCTCTGGACATTTAGGCTCCATCTAAACAATGGCACTGTGGCATGCAGACTCGGATCTAGCCCCACATAGCCTGTTGGCAAAGTCAATGGCATTCACTGGGCTTCAGTTACACCTGGGAGGCTACAAACCTTACTTCATCAGTTTTATCAACTTGTACCTAAGCTGGAAATAGCGATCTTGTTCCTCATTCCCAAGAATCATTAAAGTATGCTAAAACGTACTTTCTTTGCTTGAAAAGACACACTGGTCCAGGAATCTAAACGCTGAAACTCAAGCTCAGAAGTAAGTTCCATAAAGCAAACAGACAGAGCACGTTCACGGGACACCTACTGCCCAAACGAGAGATGTTAAATCCAAGCACTCTCCTACACACCTGGAGGAGGCAAAGGGCAAGACTTAGTGTGTGTTGTTTCCTGAAGAATAATGAATTTTACCTGGAGAGTCTAAGAATATACAAGAAAAAAACTATTTTTTTTTTTTTTGAGGAAAAAAACATACTAAAACTACTGGCAGTTTTATGCCAATAGGGAAAAGACAACTTTACTTGGTAGACAGGTCATGAAGCAGAGGTTTTAAAGCCTTCGCCAGGGTTCAGTGGTTAAGAGCATTACAAATGCAGGTCCAAGTTCAGATCCCAGAACCCAAGTCAGGTACGTGCCTCACAACTGCCTGCAATTCCTGCTCCAGGGGAATCCAATGCCCTCTTCCAGCCTCTGTGGGAACTGCCATATACGTGACGCAGGCGCACACAATTATTATGTTAGAACGCAATCTGGCGGTATGCAGCAATGCCTTAAAAAGACTGTCAGTGGAGCGACAGCACAGGAGTCTGTACCACTTCAACCACAGAAGTCAATTGCTGTTGAAGAGAAGCACTGGATTCTTTTATTTATCTAGACTGAAGATCAGATGTCTACTACCCACAAATGATAGCAGCCCACAGGCCAAATCCAGCCCACTGCTTGTTTCATGGCTCATTTCTAAGTGATTGGGGAAACACGCAAAGGGTATTTTTTAACATGTGAAATGGTATAAAGTCAAATTTCAGGGTCTAAAAATAAGACCCTCCTGGAGCGCAGGCAGCCCCACTCATTGACTCATCCAGCACCCCTGACTGCCCTGCCCTGCATCCGAGGGAGCAGCGGACGAAGAGCCCACAGGCGAGCTTTCAAAGCCTTGCACCACTGCACAGGGCGCTGGGCTTCACATGGCGCGAGTACCGCCAGCCCATGTTTGCCCTTTGTCTCTCTCACGCACAGGTAAGTTCACACTCGTCACAAAAAGAAACAGAATGGGGGGTTGGAGTGCTATGCTTTTAATATGCACCAAAATACCAGTATTTGTGTTATTGTTGAGTTAGATGGGGAAGCATCATGTTTCCTATGTAATGACACTGTAGCTAACTCAAAGAACACAATGCGGGTCAGCACTTGTAGACCAACCATCGCTACCTATTTCCTTGCGGTTCGCTGTTATCCCAGCAAGGAGTGCTGTCCACTGCTGGAGAGTTAAGTCCTGTTTGACTGCAGCAGCCAAACAAGTTTGTGCAGAGGCGACAGACTGTTAGCTTTTCAGTGAGAACAGATGTTCAGAGCTGAGGACCTCAGAACAACCTAAATACCAGGTGGATTCTCTAGGAGTTCGAGGCCAATCTGGTCTATAGATCGAGTCCCAGGCCAGCCAGGTCTATACATTGGGACCCTGTTTCAAAACAAAGCTATTAACAATAAGACAGATTAGAGATTGCCAGGACTTTCCTCACTCTTGCTGAACTTCCTACCAAGGGTGCTCAGGCAGCTGTTGGCCAGGTTTGGAGTACCTGAAGAGCCAGCCTGGACAGACAGTCTGCACGCATATCTATTTACCCAAGGAGAATCTGGTCAAAGAAACGGAGACAACTCTAACTGAGCACAGCTGCCACTGGACTCTGACAGGGGACAGTAGAGCGGAGCGAGAAGGAAGTGGTGGGACAAGCGCACAAAGCTGTGAGTTGATGTGGCACTCAACTCCTCACTAACAGGTACTTTGTTGGAGACACACAAAGTCTACCAGTGCTAAGAAGGGATTTAAGTTACTCTTGTGACCCGAGTATCACTACGACCAGGAACTTGTCAGAAGTAAGAGGCGCCCACTGCTCATCTGGGAAACGTAGCTCAGTGGATGGAATCATCTGCCTAGCATGCATGAAACCCTGGGTCCTACCCCAGCACCCAAGTGCAGTGGCACACGCCTGAAATCTCAGCACTTGGACAGAGGCAGGAGAATTGGTGGGGGGGAGGGTGGAGTGGGGTTGAGCCCATCCTCTGCTTCACAGCAAGTTTGAGGTCAAAATTGACAAGATGAGACCCACCCAATCTCAACAGAGAAATGACAGAGGTAGACAGGGAGGACTAAAATAATTATTCTGACATGCACCTTGTAAGTTCAGTGTCTTGGGCTGGAGAGATGGCTCAGCCATTACAGGCTACGCTCATGACCAAAGCAACAGTCAGTGGCTCAAGAGTGATGACCGCTTACTAAATTTTCTGAGCGCTGGGATGAAATACTTGGTTCTTCTGCACAAGAACTACCCTTAACCACGGTCACTCAGCACTGGGCTTTGGAGTTAGCTTTGGGAAGAGTAGATTCTATTCTTGAGAAAGTCCAACCTAAAATTATAAGGCAAAGCAGCCTTTTTTGGAGAAGCTTATACTCTGGACAACTCATCTCGACAACGGGCATTAAGACTGAATCTCTAGCAACGCCAAACTGTTTTTATACACTCTCCAGTGGTCAAAGGGGAGTGAAACCCCATCCACACACATTTTCGATGCACATCCATTTCCAAATTCCAACTCCCAATTCAGCATCATTTAGGTCCAAAACCCATTTAACTGCAAATTAAAGCTCCCCAGCCTCCCAGGAGCAGTGATGAGCACACTAAGCGGCACTGGGGAAAGGACCTGAATGCTTCTGAAGACCGACTAGGCCCAATAAGATCGCATGCTCACGGGGCCGCGGCTACCCTCATGTCGCTGCTCTGAAGATGGACAGGGCTTCACACGTGCTGGGTGAGTGGTCCACCACTTTCAAGGATCAGATGTGCAAAACGTGATTACAGATCAGCATTAATGGGTGGACATTTATGACTGGTTTGAAGGTAATAAATAGGAAGCACTGAACCCAAAGAGGCAAAATACCCAATTCTCTGACCAGCAAAACCTCTCTTACAAAAGGCCCTACACAGCTTCCTTACATTCTGTAGGAGCTCGAATTCTCTCTTATAATGTGAATACTTCTGTGATGTTCTTCATTTTATGTCTTGGCGTGAGAAGTCTCTACCGTATTTTCTAGTCCTGTAGGAAATGTGTTCTAGAAATGTAGAGACTTGTATAACTCTGACTGGCCTGACTTACTACTATGTAAATCAGGCTGGGTTCAAACTCACAGAGATTCAGTGGCCTCTGCCTCAGACTTTAGTATATGGTGCCACTTCAAGTACTTTTGTTTTGAGGCGAGTCACGATCCTCCTTACTCAGCCTCCAAAGTATTAGGGACTAGTCACACAGCTCATGCTGCCACACCCAACTTAGATAAATAGTTCTTACTGGTATAGGTCAGAACTGCTTGATGTGCCTATTAAAAGAACAGATTCCCTGGCTTACTACAGACCTGCCATTCGGGACTCTTAGCAAGCGGCAGGAAAATGACTGTGAGGTAGCTATCCTTGGAGTCGCTTCACACTGACGTGCGTTTTAAAATTAACGTCAGCTTTTGTGACTATCGGAAGTTAACTTTTTAGAAGCCTGATAAAGGTTAGCAAGATGGCTCAGGGGTTAAGAGGACCTGCTGCTCTTTAGAGGACCTATGGTTACTTCCCAGCAGCTACATCGGGCAGCTTACGAACACCTGCAACTTCAGTTCCAGAGGACCCAATGCCACTGGCCTCCACAGAACCTGCACAAGTACACACATGCATTCATTTAGTTAAACTTAACTAAATTAAAAAGTATAAAAATAAATCTTTAAAAGCCTGGTAAAAGGAGTTAGCGATTGCTCAGTGGTTAAGGGCACTGACTCTCTTCCAGAAGACCCAGGTTCAATTCCCAGCATCCATGTGGTAGCTCACAACCATCTATAATTCTAGTTCCAAGGGACCTGAAATTCTTTTAGTCTCTGAGGGCACCAGGTATTTATAGGTATCCATTCAGGAAAAATACACATATGCATAAAAATTAAATAATGAAATAATAAATAAAAGCCTGATTTAAAATGCCAAGCTACTAATAAACTAGGCTAGAAATTTATTTTTATTTTATTGTAAGAATAGGTTTTAAGTCACACTGCATATTCTTCATAATTCAATTAAGTCAGACTTGTATGAACACTCACACAAATAAAGACTCCATTTGAGTTTAGGGACAGCCTGGTCTAAAATGATTGAATGAATGAATGAATGAATGAATGAATGAATGAATTGCTAGTGGATAGGGTCAAACACAGGTCTAATATTGAGAAGTTCCTCTGACTAGAAATTGGTAATATACAAATTTTAGAGAAAACTCTGGGAACAATAAAATATCAAGGATCCCATCTACGTATGTTGGTTGGTTAAAATCTACCAGTCAGCTGTGGTGAGCCATGCATCCCTATAATACCAGGACAGTCTGAAGTAGGAGGATCGCGAGTTTAAAGTCAGCTGACAAGCTAGAACTATATATACATATAAAGACCCTGTTGACAAAAAACTAGCAAGCCAGCATTTCGTATTTAAATATTTAGCTAGTCCCAAAAGAGTATACCATCTCCTATGTTCTATGCTATACTATTATACTATACTATAATTATAGTAAACTGTAACATACTTTTATATAGTCTCTTAAAAATGAGCCCTCAAGTCCGGCATGGTGGCGCATGCTTGTGAAACACTTGAGGCTGGGACAGGGAAGATGCCGGGAGCTCTGGGACAGCCTAGAATACACACTGCTGAGAAAAGCTTGCGTTCCAACCAAAGGCCCCTCCCTGTGCATCTTTCTCTCTCCTGGGCCTGGCACGAGTGCCGGACACAACTCCTTTCATTTTTGTCTGAGGACCTCATAAGGAGAGATGAAGAGATTTCCAGTAGAAGAGTCTGCAGAATAGCCAATCCTGTCCGTTTTATAGATTTTGAAAAGTCTGAAGGTCAATAATTACACAGCTTATCCAAGACTAATTTAGGGGATAAAAATTGAAAGGAAACTATTTTAGTAACAAGAACTGAGATTCTTGTTTTTTCTCCCAGTAAGAATTAGTTCTTGAAGAACTGTAAACTGAAGATACACTCATTTCTACTCTTTCTTCCCATTGACTGCGGTTTTTACCAGCTGCCCTTGACCTCAGGAATAGCCTTCTGTTGTCTGCCTGTCTGAGAGTCTGAACCTTTCCAAGCCCCTCACTTTGAACTATGGTCCTGTACAGAAATACCTAGACTCCTTTCCTGTATCTCAGGCCAGGATTATTATCTCGTACATAGCAACAGCTCCAGGACCATCTGTTGGATGCTTTGTATTGTAACTTCCCCTTTCCGACATCCTGTTTCCATCTTGTATTTCTCCAAACGTCAGTCACTGAAAGTGTAGCATATGGAAGGATGGTCATCTCAGTAACCATGACTGCATTAAATCTGCTTATAAAGATGAAAGCGTAGACAAGAGAAAAAACAAGCAATAAACCTAAATGTATACGTATATCTCAGTTCTTTCAAGATATAATGTCCATTTATTTTTTTCAGTATGTTTGAACGTCATGAAAAGCACTATGGGAAGTTACAGTACCAAGATGCTATAAAGATAACAAACATTCAAAGATCTTCTGATATGAGGGCAAACATTAAATGCTACTATCAATTAAAAAGGCATGCAAGAAAAGTAATAAGAGCTGCAAAAGAGGACATACAAGTAGAATTTAAAATGACATTTATTCAGGTGAGTGCACACTTGCACAAGCTGTGGCACATGTGTGGAGGTCAGAGAACAACTGGCAGGAGTTGGTTCTCTCCTCCCACAGCATGGGTTCCAGTCATCTCGCTGGCCCTCAAATACGACTTGAAGGGATTAGATGATGGTAGATCTTCAGAATTGCCTTTTTCTCTAAGTAGATTTAAGTTTCTTGTCTTCTAACCAAGAGCCAGGCAGGGTGGGGCCTATGTCAGGTCTCCATCTGCAGAGATTAGGAACAGCCACAGATAATATCGAATTTGAAAGGCTTCTTGCCACAAGAAGTAGATATTCTAAATGCTAACACCAGGACATTTGATAAATGTCAAATTCTGCTAACAAGAATTGTAGGGACTATTTAATATGTATTATATATGTCTTAACTTCATGGTACTGGACTATCTTTACAGACTCTGATGAGAGTCAGAAGACAAACTGAAATCTGCCATTCAGAGCTTGTTTGACCTCTAGGAATTAGCTCAGTGGTACAGTGTATAACTAGCAAGCTTAAACCCCTAAATTTGATCCCCAGCACTGGAGGAAATAAAATGTTTTTGAATATAAACCATCATTGCTTAATCTCATAAAATGTGAAAAACCTAAATGTTAGGCAATAAGTATATCTCTAAATAAAAAGAACTTTGCTTTGAAAAAAAAAATGATTTTTAAAAGATCACATTTTTATTTACTGAAGGTCTTTTAGTTGCTACCACTATCACCTAAAAGTCTTTTGCTTAAAAATAAAATTATTAAAAATATTAAAATTAAATTAAAAAAAACCCTTCCATTCGTTCAATATTCACTTTGCAGGGTCTGGTAGCATAGCTATGTAATCAATCAATCAATCAATCAATCAATCAATCAATTTTCCCTTTGTAGGGCTAGTGACATAGGCAGGTGAGGCAGGAGGATTCTAGGTTGAAGGCCAGTCTGGGCTACAGAATGAGTGTAGCTTGGGCCACAGAATGGGTATAGTGCGAGCTACAGAGCAAGATCCTGACTCAAATGGAGGAGACAGGTGCACTGCGGACACTTCTATACCAATCTGTTCCATTTCTCCTTATCTCGCCAAGGGACTTTTATTGATCTTAGAGATTGCTTTTGGTTTTTTGTTTTAAAATCTTTCATTATTTTACTTTTCTCTGGGGAAAAAAAGTATTTGATGTTTTTTGTCAAATACAGTACCAATTTCAAGGAGGGTGGTATTGACTGTCAACTTTGTAAAAAAACACAGAAGTAAAGCACTCCCATGCTGGTTTTTTTTTGTTTGTTTTTGGCTTGGTTTGGTTTACAAGAAATATAACAATATTTACTGATAGCAAAAAAAAATGTGATTTTTTCCATTGTTCTGTCAATATTCTAAAACCAACTACACTCCAAGTTAATAAAATTTCAAATTTCTTTAGAGCTAGAATTAGTCAGTTATGTTAGCCCTCATTATTTGAAACTTATTTTTTTCAAAATAAAACTTTCTAAACCAACCTAAGATAGTTTATAATAATCATAGTAAAATTTTCCTAAAGAATACTATCTTTGGCTTTCTGAAAGCTCAGCTCAGTCCAGTTCTTCTACCATGGAAACTATACCAGCAATAGGCTCACACTGTCAGCAATAGGCTCACACTGTAAGCAATAGGCTCACACTGTAAGCAGACGAGACACCCGGGGGAAGAAGCACAACACCGACTTTACTCTGCAGGCTGCCTCTGACTTGCCACTCTGCCTGTAAAGGCTTCTTTATGTCATGTGTTGTCCATTTATCACCAGATAAATGTGGCTAGTAATCTTAATGATGTAACTTATCTACTAAACAGTAATTCTCCTACTACAAAAGTCACACAAACCACCTTATGTTAATAAGATGCCTCTTTATCCAGATCCTCTCTTAAGCGTTCTGAGGTGCACACACATCCTACAAAGGTGCTCGATTCTACCTCTCATGAAAGTAAAACGTCACATGGGAAGGACTTTTATACTGCAGAAGTGGGCTAGCTCTGACCAACAGGACAGCAATATGGTAAGACTTATCTCATATGGTATCGCTAGAAGCACTACTTTTGCTTCCTAAGACTCTGGCTTAAGTAAAAAGTGCACACCCATTTCTAAAGACTCTGCTGGTACTGAGTAAAATCACTGCCAGGAAACGCTAATGTTGCAACCATAATGGAGCAGGATATGAAGCTGGACAGAGAGTACAAAAGAGTTTATCTCTATACCCAACGTGGATTCAAATTCCGGAGGAAGATAACCAAAATGTCAACAGAGGCATCTCAGCTGGTGGCCCAGAGCATCTCTGTGCGCCCCACCCCTCGGGGAACACGGATGGCTTAGAATTTAAAATTTCTTTCAGAGGACCAGTCTCATTTCCCAGGTCCCAGCAACCACATCAAAGCAGCTCTCTGTGACTCCATTCCCAGGGGTGTTCATTCCCTGTTCTAGCCTCTTTGGGCACATGCACACACATGATGTACCATGTGTACATTCAGGGGCACACAAATAAAAACTGATAAAGAAATATTAAAATAAAAATCAAGCCATTCCCTCTAAAAAGTTAATTTTCCTAACTCTTCAGTTTTCACATAATACATTTAATACAATCAAGGTTAGGATTCTGAGCTTTGAAAAATGCTTCAGTGTTAAATATGGTTTTGAAAAGAGCCAACTGTACACTGTACAGAATCTCAACAACTGCCTCCATCAGATGGCACGCAGGAGAGCGCGCAGAACAACTAATTAACGAAGGTAGGAGGGTCCAGCCCTCTCTGTGCAGCCGCGTGGTCTGAGAGGAGCACAGCACAGGGAGCTGGCAGTAAGAAGCCCGTGCTCCACTCAGCTCCTGCCTCTAGGTTCCCTCCCGCCTTAGCTTCCTCAATGACAGGCTATAACCTGTAAAATAAACCCTTTCCTCCCCCCATGTTAGTTTTGGTCGGTGTTTTATCACAGCAGCAGAAAAGCACAACGGGACAGTGGGTAAAAGCGTGTGCTGTGCAAAGCCCAAGCCCACACAGTAGGACAGAATCAGCCTCACAACTGCCCTGTGACCTCCACATGTCCCTACACACGCACATGCTCACATGCCTCTTACACACTACAGGGGGGTGGGGAGGGGAGAGGAGGGGAAAGGGAGAAGACAGGGATGAAAGAGAAGAGGAAAATTTTAAAAAGAAAATGAGTATCTAATTGGGCTTTGCCACTAGAAGACTTCAGTAGTACATTGGTTTTTCTTTTCTTTTTTCTTTCATTTTTCAAAAATTAATGACCTCAACTTCAGGCAGGCAGGAAGAAAGGGAGCTAAGAGCAACAGGCAGCATTCTGACATCCCTTCCCCTGGTTCAGTCCCCTGATTCTGACATCCCTTCCCCTGGTTCAGTCCCCTGCAGTCTCCACAGAGCGCTGCCACCGCACAGCTCCTATGGCCTCACAGCAGATGGAGGCTTGGCTCTACCATGATATACTACAAACCCTCAAACTCAAACACTGCCTAGGAATTAACATTAGCTACTAAATGGGAAGCAGGTGTCAGGAAAATCCAGATGGCTTTAGGCCCAGTTTAGCGTTGACTCCATATTCCTAAGCTCTCTTGCCAACAGTGAGTTCCACCCAGCCTCTTCGTCTCAGCCCTAAATCCTATCAGACAGCAAAGCAAGGTGACCTGAAACTATTTCAAATACTGCCCGATGTGCCTTAGCTCAGACCGTATCAGATACACCAGTTCCTGTCTCTAGGCTGTGATCTGATTAACTCTGTTAGCAAGAGAGGCAGAAAAGCAGGGACTGATTAACAGGCACGGCTATGGGGCCCTACTGCCTTGGGTCTGAATTGTGAACTCCCTGCCTTCTCTGAGGTCCTCTAAGCCAGGGAACACAGCAAACAGCACAGTGAGGAACAGCACTGTCAACTGAAGCCCTGCTGCACTCCTCTCACATGACAGTTCCCAGGAAGGCAAATCAGCAATGCACTCTCCTATGGTCTCGTCAGGGCCCGAACATATTACATTCGGCAAAACTTCAATGCATGCTTAATGAAGACCTGAAGGGCACATCCCACTCTCAATCACTAATTGGAAAGTGATCACCAAGTGCAGTCTGTATCCACAGGTTCCACGACCTCAGTCTGGAAATGCCAGGAAGAAAGTTTCTATCTGGAGCCAGGCGCGGCAGCACACAGAGGACGGCAAATTAGAGGCTAGCCTAGGCTACACAGAAAAGCAAGAAACCCATCTGCACTGAGCAGACTCTTCTCCTCGTCATTATTCCCCAAACAATAAAGCACAATAGCTACTCACACAGCCTTGCGCTGTAAGAGACAGTCCGAGTACGCTAGAGGTAATTTAAAGCACATGGCAGGTTGTGCTTAGGTTATATGCAGATACTAGACCATTTTATACCAGCGACTGCACACTGGGATTCTGTCATCCCAGGGGTTGGTTGTCAGACCCTGAGGATACGAAGGAACAGCTGTACAAAATGAAAAACTCTTGTGTATTTATTTACATAATAATTATTTTGAAACAGAGTTCTCTCGTGTGTCCCAAGCTGGCCTTGAACTTGTTACATCACTGAGGAAAAGAACTGACTTCCTGCCTCCACCTCTTAAGCGCTAGGATTATAGTGTGGTACTACCACGCACCGTTCACGTGGTGCTGCGAATCAACCCCTAGGCTTTGGGCATACTAGGTAAGCAGTCTATCAACTAACCTTACCTAAGTCACTAACTAACTCATGTACCTCTCCTTGTGAGTGCTACTCAAAGACACCACGGTCTGTTAAAATGGTAAGAAGGTCTGAAAAAAAACGACACCTCGCTAACTAAGCCAGGTGGTTGAAAGTGCTGCAAAGGGAAATGAGAAGTCGCCTGACTTCAAGTGAATCTGCTCTGCTCCCTCACCTCCTCCCTCCTCAGGCACTTCCAGTCTGGCCCCTCCCCCCCCCCCCCCCTGCCTGCCACCACAGCACTGTCAGCTCAGAGCACTTTCCCAAGTCCTTGCAGCACTTGTTCTCTTGAATAGATACACAAATAAACAATATATATTTATTTTTTCAGAAATGATATTACTATGCAACTAGGTGACTTCAAACACGCTATCCTCCTGACTCAGTCTCCCAAGTGCTATGCCAGTACACTCCAGAGCATGGCTCCTTTGTAGAGAGATTTCTCCCTCTAACATTCTTAAAAGACGCTAAGGTTCCTTAAGACTCTACTACAAGCAGCCCTGTTTTACACCCTTACACTGCAAACAAAAGCTCACTAATGTCTCCCTCTAGCCCTACACTCTCCCTTGGGCTCCAGACCTAGCTAGGGGCAGACTCTCCTCTCTCTCCCATGCGAGGCACTGTTCCTCCTGCAACTCCCTACTCACCTGCTGGACCCAGGGCCAGCCCAGGAGCAGGGCTCTCCACACAACAGCTTCTGGGTCTTGCCCAAGGTCCTCCAATGAACATTTGTGACTAATACAGAGATTATTGGTATTTGGTCCTCTAGCAAACAAGCCTTCAAAGAGATCCCTGTCTCATCAATGGCTGTGCTAGGGCACATGACGGTGAGCCTGTCCGCCCGGTGCAGACAGAGACCTGCTGGGAACCTTCCTGAGGCCTGCACCAAGCTTTTCTGTTATCAGGGCTTCCCCACCTCCAGCATCTTTCTACATTTGCTTTTTATTTCCACATTAGAGGAGAGGGGAAAGAAATAGATTATAAGAAGCTAGACAATTTTTAAAGGAATAACTCCATACCTTAATACCTGCACACACACACCACATATAAAAGAATCAGACATACAACTCAATGTTTATATAGTTAATAAAACATGGCCACCATGCAACAAAAATTAGACATAAACAGGATAATTCTACAAAAATTTAATCACTATAAAACGACCTTTTAAGTTAGATTAAGATATCGTATGTTAGGGTCACAAGGGCAAATACTGTACAGCGGGTGGGGACTTTGGGTCTCTAAACTGCAACATCATTTTGGTTTTTTATTTTTTGTTTTTTTGAGACAGGGTTTCTCTGTGTAGTCCTGATTGTCCTAGAACTCGCTCTGTAGACCAGGCTGGCCCTGAACTCAGAGATCCGCCTGCCTCTGCCTCCTGAGTGCTGGGATTAAAGGCGTGCACCACCACTGCCTGGCCTGTAATACCAACTTGCAAACTGGGAATAGTTTTCTGTCAACAGAGCACAAGCTAAAGTCACCTGAGAGGAAGGAACCTCAACTGAGAAAATCCCTCCAAGGATCTGGCTGTAGGCAAGCGGCGTGTAGAGCTTTCCCTTAGTGACCGACGAGGGAGGGCCCTGCTCACTGTGAGCGGTGTCAGCCCTGGGCAAGCCATGAGGAGTAAGCCAGTAAGCAGCACCCCTCCATGGGTCTCTGCATCAGCTCCTGCCTTGTTTGAGTTCCTGTCCTGACTTCGATGATGAACAGTGATGTGGAAGTGTAAGCCAAATAAACCCTTTCCTTACCAACTTGCTTTTGGTCCTGGTGTTTCATCACAGGCCACTCAAATTTAGTGTCACATGTGGTGGGTGACTTGCACACCTGTAACCCAACACTGGGGAGACTGAGGTGGGAGGATAGCTGTGAATCTGAGGCCAACCTGGGCTACGTAGTGAGTTCCAGGCCAGTCTGCATTATAGAGTAAGACCCTGTCTCAAAGTAAATTTAATGAGAATCTGTCTCAAAACAGTAAGAAGCGGAACTAGGCACAGTAGATAAGCTTGACAAACTCTAGGCCAGGCTGAGCTATATAGTGAGGCCCTCTCTCAAAAAGCCAATCAAACAAAAAAACCAAAGAGCACTAGGGATGTAGCTCAGGGCAGAGCATTTTGTCTATTGTTCTCGAATCCCTAGCATTGCAATAAATAAATAACAAACAAACAAAGGAGGGCTGGAGAGATGGCTCAGCAACCAGGAGCGATGGTTATTACTCCAGAAGAGCCCAGGGTTGAAGAGCCCAGCAACACAAGTCGGCTCCCAAGCGTCTGTAACTCAGGAGATCCTATTCCCTCTTCTGGCCTCTGAGGGCACCAGGCAAGCACATGCTACACAGACACAAATTCAGGACCCCCCGCCCCCCAGGAATGAATAAACAACTAAATAACTATGCAGGTGTGGCGGTGCATGCCTACCTATCCTCCCATCTCTCATGCCGAGTCAGGGTTAGCTCAAGAACATCCTTGGCTGCATAGTTCAAGGTCAGTCCGAGCTACACTAGGCCCTACCTGAGAACAGAGAGCAGGGAGGCAGAGATGTAAAGCTGTAGCTGGTTGGGGCTGGAGAGATGGCTCGATGGGTAAAAGCACTGGCTGCTCTCCTAGGTTCAATTCCTGGCACCCACATGGTGACCAATCACCCAGAACGCCTATCCTAAGGGAGCTGACACCCCATTTTGGCCTCCATGTACACTGCATGTAGTTGGGCACAAACTCAGGCAGGCAAGACACTCATTATCCCGGGATTACAAATGAAAGTTCCCTACTCCAAATATTAATTTCAGCTCTTTTTCTTCTTAAAAAAAGAAATTGTTCTAACTAAACATAATTACAAACTAAATATAATTGCTCTGGTTCAAGGAACCCAAAAACCTTTGGGGATGTCAGGCAGGATAGAAATCTTGTTTATTAATACTGTTTTAAATACTAATGTTTTAAATATTATTAAGTAATATTATATTAAATAATATTAGTATTTTAAATACTAATGTTTTAAATATTAATGCTTTTAAATCAAGGGGGCTGGAGAGATGGCTCAGTGGTTAAGAGCGCTGACTGCTCTTCCAGAGGTCCTGAGTTCAATTCCCAGCAACCACATGGTGGCTCACAACCATATGTAATGGGATCGGATGCCCTCTTCTGCTGTATCTTAAGACAGTGTACTCATATATACATAAAATAAATAAATCTTTAAAAAAAAACCCTACAATCAAGGGCTATTTTCTTTTTCTTTTTTTTTTTTTTAGAGAGAACAAATGAGAAATGTTTTTCTTTACCAAGAGCAAGTAGAAGTTCTCAGTGAAACTAATGGGGTTTCTAAAAGTTACCTTTGTATAAAATGCTAAGTTTATCCTACAAAAAGTAATATAAAACCATTGTTAACACTGAGCATTGAAAAAATAAGAATGTTAGAATTTTTTTTTTTAACCTTGGAAATGAAGGCTAATTTGCCCTCTGAAACTTGGGAACTCATGGGACCTCTACCAAGTCACGGGCAGAGAAATAGCAGAGCAGGAAGGGTAGGCTTGTGTGCATGTGGAAGGGCCATGGAGGGGACAGAGACGACGGGGCAGGGGACGGGAGTGAGCACTCAGTGGGGTGGCAAGCAAGGCACCTGCACCTGTGGAAGACAGCTCAGCACACGTCAGCAGGGCCCTGGGATTCCAGCCCTTCTCCCTACACGGCTAGAGCTTCTCAAAGCCACGGTCTCCAAACTGCAGAACTCTGGCTACAAGTATCTACGTCACTTTTATTTTCAACGCCAGTAGAGCATCTGAGATCTAAGTCTCCAAGCACAAGCTTCTGAAGCGCTGACTTGCTGCTGCAAGTGGGAGATTCCTCGCCTGGCCTCACGTGACAAGGCTCAGTCTAAACCCAGGCGCACCTGAAAAGCTATACAGTTGCCTTCAGGCTACACACAAAGTGTGTATGAAGTATACACACTTCATAAAGGTGAAGTTCACCTGCAGGCTTGGGTTTCATCCCTTACTATGTCTGTAAATATTTGAAAAGATGGAAAATCAGAAACCCAAAATGTGTCTGATCCCAAGAATTTCAGACAAGGGATATTCAACCTGAATTATATTTGATTTCTTTAGGATTAAAGAATTTATTTTTAAAACAATTCACAAATATGCATCCAACAGTAAGTTCACAACTGCCTAGAACCTGAGTTCTACTGAGAGGGGATCCAATGCCCTCTTCTGATATCTGTGGTACGGTACCTGAGCGCATGTGGTGACACTACTTGTACATGAATGAACTCACACAGGCACACACATAGATATTTCTATCTGAGAATCAAGCAAGCGATGGCCTCAGTCCTTCTGGAGCTGTGATCCTCCTGGAGACACCAAGATCAGTCACACATTCCACTGACTCAGAACCCAGCACTGTTACAGCAGCAGTCAAGTCCAGAAGAGTAAAAACCAGTCAAAGCTTACTGTGCTTCTTCTGATCGCCCCTTATGTGCACGTGGGCTATAAGGAATGAGAATAGCTAATAACAATACCGCTAAAAACGCCAGGCAGCATGCTAAGGTTTTACATGGCTCATCTCACGTCATCCTCACAGTAGATAACAGATCCCAGAGTCGTCTGTATTTTATAGTCACTGGAACCAAATCCAAGAGGCCAGGGGACTTGCCTTAGCTCACAGAGACTGCCAGCCTGGGAAGACTGGTTGACCAGACTCCTTGCTCTACTTTTAACCCTCCAGCCAGAAACCATGTCAAACATCTAGGGATCACATTAACACCTATGTAAAAACGTTCAGACTTTGAAAGTAGTTAGCTTGTTAACTAGTAAGAGAAAAAGAAGCATAAGCAGGCACACAGGTGAAATAAATCAACAGAAATTTCACCCAAGGGATCTACATCCATTACAGACACGTTAAGGATGAGAAGGCTCACCCACCGCACTGATTCTGTGACTTGGGCATGGTGTAAAGAGCCTGTACTCCCCGCACTCAGACGCCTGAGCGAGAGGATAGCAAGTTCAAAACCGACCGGTTTGGAGTATCCCAAACAAACAAAAACTTGGATGCATTTTATAAAAGAACAACAATTAAATGTGAAGACTAACTACCCTCACTATGACATATCACCAACGTTAGCATCACAAGTCCACAAAAGTTCAGTTCTCACACTCTTTCTTAGATCCCTATCGGCCCACTGGCCTACTGCTCTGCTCCTGTGGCTCTGACAAAGCCTTGTGAAAAGAAGCATCAGGCTGACAAAGATAGGCTTAGATACAGACAAAGACACAGGGCATTGTCAGGCCAGAGCTGAAGATGAAGGATGCTCATGCAAGGAGATAAACGAGACTGCAAGTGTGCGGAAATAGGATTTCTTGAAATTAGGTCATTTCTGACTGAAACACAAAGCTGTGACAAGCAGCAATCTGGGTGCTCACACGCACACAGTCCGGGCCGGTGATGGCCTTCAGGAGAAGAAGTGTATCAAAGAGTTCCGTGAAAATGGCGGGTCCCGACAGTCCTTTCTCCAAAGCAAAAGCCAATCTGAGAAACAGACACAAACCAGGCACTAGTCTGCAGTGACGGTTCCAGAAGTGCCCAGGCTTCTGTTCTCTTTAAAGTGAGCTCACAAACACTTGCCCTGGGATAGCTCCACACACCAAGTAGAATTCTGAAACTAAAGCCCAACTCTCGTGAGACGATGTCCCTGCTCAATCACTTTCTTATTTAATAAACCTGTCACCAGCAGCACCAATTCCTTACCAGAAACTCTGCCCTCAAAGGTGATAGAAAGGGCAGCATACTACCCTCTAAAGCATCCCCTAGGGTTACTGGCTCTCCCTCTGGCTCTCTCTGTCCAGGGTCTTCAATACAACCCTTGAAGTCCCTATGCAGCCGAGGCGACTTTCCAATCCAGGATCCTCCTGCCTCAGCCTTATGAGTGCAGCAATTAAACAGGGGAATGCTTCAGTGCCTGGCCTTAATCATCTTTTAACACAAATCCAAATTTGTGTTAAAGAATAAACAAATGACTCAGATGGTATTCTATTCCCAGTATGTGCTGCAGTACCGGTAAAAACATTTTACAAACCAGAACACAAGATCCCAGTTTTACTTAGTTGAGACTCAGCTCCTGTTTACAGACCATTCATGAAGCAAAACAGCTCCTTTGTTACACAGAGAGCAGAAGACTCTGTCTTCACCAATAACCGTACTGGCTCAGAGAAGCAAAGCCATCCCCAAGCACAAACTATACCACCTGACAGGAAAGCTCAAGGCCCACTGATGGGACAATCAATGATTAGCAAGGAGAATAGTTTTGGTTTCAAGAGCTGCAAAGGCAGACTGGCCATTACAGGAAGCTGTACTAATGCTGACAAAGTTAAACTGTTTACAGAAACTAGGAAGCTGTCCCCTGTTCCCCCCACTGTCACACACCCTGTCCTGTCCTCTGTGGCCAGTGTTGCTTATACTGCTCAACTGTAACTGTAAACTGAACTAAGAGACTAGTGGGCGGTGACTCCCAGGCACTGGTTGGTCTGACTGTGTTGCCAGCTGTGTCATATCCAGCCAGCCCTCCACCCACCCAGCCAACCTCACCTAGACAGTCACCCACATTACCACATGCCCCAGCCACCCTCAGCTGAGCAGCTCAAGGGACATGGCTCACATGCACAGTGGTAGGACTCCATGGCTGACGCCAAGGTCAAGGAGCTAAAGGACCACTCCTTCCAGATCACCTACACGTGCCAGCCCCAGGCAGCAGGCCACCCGACACGGGGACAACACGGGGACAACAGTGTCATGCTGCTGAGATTTCTCTCTCCACGTAAGTTGTTTAGTTTCCCACAACAGAAACTAACCAGAAAAGGAAATGTGTGAGAAAAATCATATTAGCACCCAAAATGAGAGCTAACAAATGAGTGTTCTACTACAGGGTCACTTCCATCATCTTTGTCTGAAAACCAAGAGGCACTCACTCATCTTAAGGAAAATGTAAGATGTGATAGGCTCTCTAAAAAGGCAACTCTTCTCATTTCAATTTCCATAAGAAGTCTAATACAGTCAACCACAGGTTGAAAGAAAAACTTTGGAAAACATTTATTTAATCACTGAGGAGAGCAGCTCATGTCACAGCTTGAGTGTGGAGGTTCACAGACATCCGTAAATTCAGTTCTAGGAAATCTAATAATATCTTCTCTTATAACCACCCATTAAAGAAAAATAAATAAATACAATTCTTAAAATGTGATTACCACTACTCCAAGTACAGAAAGAGCTGATGTGCACATGTGGCCCAGAAGAGCCATGGCAGAAGAACTATATAAAGAGAGCTAGGGAAGTGCAAAGTCAGGCCACGTGGGAATGAAGAGGTTATAGGCTATGTGCGGCTGCCCATCAATTATACTGTTGAAATCATGGGTAAGCCTACTGGAGCCTTTACCCACAACAAGAGGTACGTTCATTCTACAGGCATAGGAAACCATCAGCGCTCGCTCTCTGAGCAATCCCATGCTGTTTCAGTGAGACTACTTCTCAAGTTTGAGAGAGACAAAGAACAACACAAAAAGCAAGAAGGGAATGAGCACCCCAGACTTTACAGAAGAGAAGACAGCACCTGGCATCTGTCCTATGAGGGTAAGGCACAGACAGTGACTTCAAGGGAGAGTTTAAACAACCAATGCGCTTTCTCAGTACCAACACCACTGCCCATTCAAAAAATACAAATAGTCAAGTACCCACCATGGCTGGGCACCACAGACAGTGCAGAACACACTCTCAGGGTAGGACAATCCTTGCCTCCAGTTTACAAGTGGATGTCAACTTTACTCTTCTCTCTTGTGCCTCTTTTTTATCTGGGGGCGGGGCGGGGATGGTATTTCTGGAACCTACCTTTCCCTGGTGTCGATAGCATTCTTCTACTGAAACATTAGCTGGCTCAAGTCAAGAACACACAGGCCTTTCTCCTGAGTGGGTTTGTTTATTTTTAAATAAAACATATACATGCACCTTTCTCACCAAGGACACAGACCTTCCTTCATATGAGACTAAGATGTGAAAGCACAGATTCAAAATCTGTCCGTGGCATCCCAACTTCAATTAGGTAGGCTTGGGACAAACAGGGAAGTTTCTCTCACACAGGGAGGGAACTGTCAGGTCCACTGCCCTGCCTTTATTCACCCAGGGAGGGTGGACTGACGCTGCTTTCTCCCTGGCCTTGGAAGATAAACATCTGAGAGAACAGTGGAAAGTGTGTCTACTGAGAAAAGAAACCAAGAAGGCTAAGAAGCCGCCCTTAAACAGAAGGGCGGAGAAGAAAGCAAGGAAAGGGGATATGTGGAGAGCAAGCAAGTCCACAGAGAACACAATGACGACAGGGACCAAAGGTCACAGAGAGCCAGAAATCTGGTGACTCCATGTCACTGATCAAGTTAAATTCATACTTTCTGATGTACAATGCTGCCAGACACTCAGTACGAGAATTTGACATGATATACATACATGATGAACTGTACTATAGCCAGCACACGATACATGCTACACTAAGGAGCATAAGACATGGGTTCAGCAAAAAAAAAAGCTATCATAAACCGTTCTTGTAACTTTTCTACAACAGCCTAGACTGATCCTGGATACAGACTGCACCAAGGAAGGCTGGTGGCTGTGCATCTCTGTCTAGCCACACCCATGAGGGTCACTTCAATGTTCGTGACATCACCAAACAATTTCCTAAGCGGTTTTACTTTGAACTGACACTCACTCTACTCACTACATTACAGGAAAGCGCTCTGGATCTGAACTGTCTCTAAACTGCTCACGGTCACATGGCTACTGCCGATGGAACCTTTCTGGTCTTCAGCAAACAGAACCAAATGCAATCAAACCGCTCACAATTAAATTATAAAATATTTGATTAAGAACTCCGTCTCAATTCTCATTTTCGTACCTTTGTTTTTTAAGTCAGGGCCTTGCTGTGTCACCCACGCTGGCCTGGGACTTGTGATCGTTCCCCTTGTGCTTTTCAAGGAGCTGAGATTTCAGGCACGAGCCACCACAGATGAGCCACCACCAGGTCCCTGGTCATGTTTATATCTTTAACCCTGGGTTACATCCCACTTTCCTACTCTTTCTTCATTGGTGTGTAACAGCTACCAAGTATCTTATAATCTTTTTTGAAGATAAAGGAGGGAAAACCAATGGAAATTATTCCCCATGCGGAACATGAGCACAGAATAGCACGTTGTTTCTTATAAAATGAGTTCAGTTTCTCCCCTAGCCACAGAGGGACTCAGCACTTAGGAGGCAGAGAAAGGAGGGTTGCTATCAGTTTAAGGCTACCTGGTCTACAGAGCAAGAAAAAAAAATATCCTAGTCTCTCTATAGCAAACTCATCAGTGCCACTGAATAAGTGACTCAAAGGCTAGCTAACAGATACATATGAACAACCACACTCCTGCACCGGACTTCCATTCTAAAGAGACAAAGGACATCACTGAGGAAGAACATGGCTGCTATTGTAAGAAAAACAATTTTTTAAAGAGAACAAAATCAGAATGACTAGGGAAAGTCATTACGACCTTGCTTTCTAACCAGTAAGTCAGTTCTATTACATCTATAGAGTTGACCTTATTTTTTAACCTTGCTTAGTAAAAGGCACACACAGCAAACCAAGTATCCAAGGCTACAGTTTTGAATTGGTTACACTGTGGGAGTCTGTAAGAGTGCGCTAAAACAGACATTGCTAAATGTCATTAAATAAAAGCACACTTCAGGGCTAGGGTGGCTCAGCAGGTAAACACTTGCCACCAAGCCTGAGGACCTGAGTTTAACACCCAGAACCGATATGCTAGTGGGGAACCCACTCCCACAAGTGTCCTCTGATGTCTGCACATGTGCTGGCATGTGCACGTACCCACACGCACACAGAAGTAAAAACGCAAATCATAAAAATATATACACAAAAACACATTTTGGAGAAGCGGATGTCTTACCAGCTGGAATTCCCGGCGCCGATCGTAGGCATTCTGTATACCACTGTCCTCCCATAAGGCTCTGATAGCAGGAAGATACTGCAGGAACACTCGAGTCTCCACCATCCCCTGGGCAGCCATGGGGGCGCGGGTATCAAATGCCATCAACTTGTCTCCATGGAGCTGGTTTTTGTTATCTCCCCAGGGAATATGAAGCTTCTCTCGGGCATCTACCAGCACCCTCATACCTTTGTTTAAAAAGAGAAAAACCGTGTGAGGAAGAGTCATGAAGATACCATCAGAGGCTTTGGCCCCAGGGTTACTCAGTATTGGTTCCTTAATTTTTAGCTATTACAGAAGCCCCACTTCCAAAATGGGAGACCAGAATCAAAACAAAACCTTTATCTTCTCAGAGGTTTGAGAAACAAGTGTTCACTGTCTCAAAACCAGAAGCCTTGAAAAGTTAATATTAATAACAAAAACCACTTTGGGGAGGATTCTAATATGCTACGATTCATAAAAATCCTTTCTGGTGTAGACGGCAGTCAAAACCGGAGACAGAAAAAATAAATAGTGCTGCCTAGGCTGGTGCCAGGCTAAAGACGGCCCGGCCCGAGCTAAGGACAGCTGACTGTGCTGTGTGCAGTCCGGGTCCTCCAGGTTCCTACCAACACTGTCTTCTAGGACGCACTTAACCTCAAGGCTTCCTCAGACCAAGTTTCTCTTTTAATCAGTGCAGTCACACACTGGCTTTAGTCACCTAAAAGGAAAACCAACTGCACAAAGACCCAAGACCGCCCATGAGGCTTCCACTTACACAGGTCAGCTCAAACTCCTGTCTCTAAAACTGTTACTTCTGTCATCATCGGGAAGTCATTTCTTTGGATACAAGAAAAAATTGTTATGCTTTCACTTTTCTGACCATGCCAACAAAAGAAAATAAGATGCCTCCCTAGACTTCAACCTGATCACACAATCATGTTCAAAGGGACTCTTAGGCCCAGTGTGTGTAGAAAAGCAGGTGATTTGCCTCGCTCACAAGTGACTACTTGAGTCTGTTCATTCTTTAAGTTCATCTGTATCAGGATACAAAGGTACCTTCAATTAAGGGCTGGCAAGGTACAGTTTACAGTCTTCCAGGAGACTTTAATTAGTTCTGTGCTGAGCATTAAGGCAGACTGAACACAGCCATCCTTTTCAGCTTTACTGCAAAGGTACAAGGGTAAGGGCAAGACATGGACTGTGAGCTCCTGGCCTCGCCCTCTCCCCTCTCTGCCTGGCAAAGCATCTTCTCTAGTCTTTCCCTACTTGAAACACTGAAGGGGGTGGGGGGAACGGACCCATGAGGGAGTTTGCTTATGTTCTTCTTGAACAACAAAAAATATGCTTAAAAAAAAGTCACACAACTCCTTGAAAAGACCTACAAAATTAAAGTTTGCTTCCAAGCCCTAGATTTAATAGGGTGACTCCTTAACCACTCAGAAATCTGTTTTCTGATGTGCTGCTGTGCCTCAACTCTGCCAACTTCTCTTAGGTAGAAAATACCTGACACTAAAGAAAAAAAAATTAAAAAAAACAAGATGATTCTTTTAAATGATAAAAATAAAAGCCACCTCTGCAACTTATTTGAACACTAAGGAATAAAAATATTGGGTGGTTTTCACTTAAGGAACAGTATTTAAAATACTGTTCAACAGGATTTGTGAAGCCCACCATGCAGTCCAGCACATGTATTTAAACATAAATTCATGAAAGCATTAGAAATGATATGAAATGATACTGTTTTTTTCTCCTGTCTCGAGTTATTAAGAAAAAAAAAAGTGTGCAACATGTTGAACTGTGATTACAAACATCCTGTAGCAATGAGCCGATAAAACCACTCGCGCTAATTTTTTTTAATAGACTTTCCTGATGCCAGTTCAGTAAACGTGAGTTTCATACTCTTGCCCCAAAAGGCTCTAGAGGCTGTCACTCTATGCCCTTGACAAGAGTCTCAGGGTAAAAAAAAAAAAAAAAAAAAAAAAAAAGTTTCCTCATTACAACCGTTCCAGAACTTGCTTAAGTCAAGAGGTGGCCTAGGAAGCCCAAAGCTGGAAGGGTAACATACCCGGTTACTAGGGTCACCCACCAGGGACGGGCAGAAAGGAAAGAAGGATAGGAAGGGATAGGGAGTGTAGGACCTGGGGCTACTGATGGGTGGTCTTGCCCGGAGTGCAGGGAGGACACAAGTTGCCCCGCTGCCCCGAGTCACCCTACTCGCCGCACTTCCCTCTTGGAGGGGGCGAGGCCAGCCGCGGAGTGCTGGGCCGACCGTGACCCTCACCGGGGTAGCACGGGGGGGACAGCGGGGCGTCCCGGATCGAAGGGACCAGGGCAACAGGGCGCACAGAACGGTGCCCAAGGCGCGCCCACCCGCTCGCCCGTCCGATCTGATCCCGTTCGGTCTCCTCCGACTGGGGACCCGGCGGATGAGGGCGGTGCCCGGCCCGGCTCCCCAGGGGTCCCCGAGCCCCGCCGCGCCCCGCACCTTTGATCACGTTGCTGTAGATGGTGGGGCGGAACTCCTCGCGCGCGCGCTGGTCGAAGTCCTGGCCGTGGATGATCCGCATCTGCTTCAGGAAGGTGGACTTGCCGCTCTCGCCCGCGCCCAGCAGCAGGATCTTCACCAGCCGCTTCACGTAGGTCTTCTCCCGCGACAGGCATTTGTCGATCTCCTTGGACTTGCGCTGCTGCTCGGCCTCGCCGTTCGTCAGCACGCAGCCCGGGAAGCACACGGACAGCACGGAGCGCGACGGCAGGAAGTCCGCCATCTTGCCGCCGCCGCCGCCTCGGCGGGCCCCTGCGGCTCCTCCACCTCCTCCTCCGGCAGCGGGCGGCTCCGGCAAGGCGGCTGGAGGGCGGGGAGCGCAGCGGCGGCCCGAGCGCGCCCGGGGAGGGAGGGAACCCGAGGACTGACTCGCCAGGGCGGGCCGCGCCGGCCGGGGGAGGGTGGGAGGGAGGGAGGGAGGGAGGGAGGGCGGGCCCGGGGAGGGGCGGCGGCCCTCTGGGCGTGCGCGTGCCCGCTGCCTTTCGGGTACGCGCACGCAGGCACGCCGAGCGGAGGAGGGAGCGGCAGCGGCGGGAGTCACGCGCTCCTGTGCAGCCGGGAGCGCGCTCGGAGAGCGGCGGAGCCCGGGTCACGTGGGCCAGGCTGGGCGCGCGCGCCTGCGGATCCAGAGTTTCTGTTTCCCTTTAGTGCCACCGCTTCCCGGAGCCCCGAGGCGAGTAAGCAAAGCCCATCCTGACCCCTTTCCGCTGGGGCATCTTTCTCACTACAGATCCCACTGCCCTTTCCCATAGTTACTCGCCCGCCGCTTGCTGTCACCTTCACGCGACCTATTTTGAGACCATTGGCTGGGACATCCCCGCACCCGACCAGTGCAAGCCTTCCTTCGTTACAGTTTGCCTTGTTTTGTTTTGTTTTGTTTTAACTCTTGAGACAAGATCCCTGCGGCCCAAGTTGGCTTAAATTTGTGACAATCGTCTTGCTTCAGCCTCCCTGTCCGTTTCTGGTATTACCGGCAGGCAAGAGCTTTCCTTCAAGATCGTGCGTTTAATTAGCAGCGACCCTTCCCCGCCCCCTTGTCATCCTAACCATCCCGAATCTGGAAGGATAAGTAGATGTCAGATGTCGTTATTGATCAACACCTCACCCTAGCAGCTCAGGGCACTATTGATAACCTGCCCTGGTTTGAGGGGAAGTTGGAGTTGATGTTCTCGTGAGATGTGCCAGGAAGGTCGCTGGCGGCTGGCTCACTCATTAGATTCCCATCCGAGCTGCACTTGTGACTTGGGTAATGCCTTCTGAGGTCAGTGAATGGTGGAGAGGGTGAGGTCATGTTGAAAATCCCCCTAAACCGGACACTCTGATGCACGTTCTTCCCAAGGAAGCAGATAAGCGCTCAGCCTAGGACTGCAGCAGGCACATTTTGGGTTTCCTGCCGGATTACAGAGGATATGACAGACAAGAAACTTTTTTTTTTCTGTCATACCAGCAGATCAGGCCAGAACACCTGAAAAAGAGACTCCTGGGGAACACGTGACTAGTGACAGCTGAATGACTGTAGCAAGGACCTCAGAAGCCAACTTCTTCATTCTTGTCAGTTTCAAAGTTGATGCCTGTCTGGTTTTGCTCCTGGGACCTGACTCGTGTGCAACTTGGGAACTTCCTGTGTGTTAGGGAGTTGGGGTAAAGAGGTCAACACCGTGACATGCACAAGTTTAAAATTTTAAAAACCAGCACTATAAGTCAGTCCATCAGTTACTGTCCATTTGGGCCAATGACTGGGTAGCTCACGACTCACTCACTACACTGGCTGCAGTAAACAATACATGTAGTAGAATTGTCTCCTGTTACATCCACTGAGACCGCGAGCGGACCTGAGCCCACAGAGTAGGCTGTGTGCAAAGTAGGCTGAGCTCGCATCCAGCATCTGTGGATTGCTAAAGTCAGGACTGATTTGTGACCAAAGTCTGTCATAGATGGTTGATCTCTGTATATACCTTGATCACTGTTAGGGATACCCTGTTCTAGGGCCGTGAAAAGGCCAGCTTCTACCCAGGACAGGTAGACACCAAGGCCCTGAATTACCTCCATGTTCTAGTCCGAATTCATTAGCAGAAACAGAGGAGGGAAATGCGTACGTTAGATTAAGCATCTTCGTTTTCCTGAGGTGTACACAACAGAGTGGAAAAGCAAGGATGCCTAGGAGGCAGGAAGGGATTCCTGCCTGGCCAGTTCTTGTCGGGACATGTAACACAGCAGGGAGGCTGTTCAAAGTCCTGAGTGGAACCTCGCCTTGGAACAAATTTGGCTCGGGTTGAGCCTGGCTGCCCTAATCAGGGTTTCTGAAAAGAAACGTTTAAAGCCCGGGCTGGGGTTTGGCTGCTTTGTGTAACTGGTGATCAAGACACTTTGTAAATCATAAGCATAAAAGTGAGTCCGTTTAGTGGTTCTTCAAAAGCTAAACATAGAACTACCACGTGACCAGGCAGGTCCACTCCGAGGTGTGTACCCTCAGAAAACCCAGCACGCTGCTCAGGCAAAAACGTGGACACCCATGGTCCTGGCAGCGCTGTTAAGAACAACAACAAAATAAATGAATACCACTTAAGACGACCCAAATGCCCATTGGCAAATGAATGGCTAAACAAAATGTGATTCATCCAAGCAACAGATCGTGCAGTCATAAAAAAGAGTAAAAGTGCCGAAAGAAGGGGCTGAGGAGGTGGCTCCGTGATTTATGTGCCTGCTGTTCAAGCAGGAGGGCTGTAGCCCGGATCTCCCGGAGCCCACAAAAATGCCAGGTGGGCTGGGTGGCTTGGAAGACAGAGACAGGATTCCCAGAGCTGGCTGACTAGCTAGATTACCTCAAGCAGCCAGTTCTGGGTCCAAGTGAGAGATTCTGTCTCAACGGATAATGTGCACTCACAAGTCCACACATGTGCCCCTCCCTACAGGTGCGCACATACGCCACACATACACTGATACATGTTACAAGAATCAGCTTGGAAAATATCACCCTCAGTGTGGGAGGCACTCATGGTATGGTTTGGATTCTGTGAAATGTCCAGACTAAGTAAACCCACAGAAACAGAAAGAAGTAGTTGCCAGGGCTTGAGAAGCAGGGGCGAATGGGGAGTACTTAATGAATTGTTTTGAGTATTTGGAAAACAGATAGTGGCGGTGGTGACAGACCACTGTGACTGTACCAAGTGCTGAGCTGCGTATGTGGAAATGGCCAAACCATATGTAAAGTGGATCTCAGCATGGAAGGAAGAAAAGGTGAATTAAGGAAGAGCTTTGTTACATAAATGATACTTGACATCAGCTGACGCTGGAGTTCTGGAAGTATTGCAGTCTGTAACATTAATGAAAGAAAGGGCCGCTATGTAGCATCTAATGAATGAGAATGCTACAGTGTGCAACCTGTCCCGAATGGCAGCGCCACTGTGTTTAAACTGTGGTGGTGGAAGTGATTTGCAGCAGAAGGGGCTGCCTTCCCTTACACTGTCATGGCACTGGCGATATTTCAGTCACCGTGTTTTTCATAGAGGGGAAAAATAAAACAGCCCAACTTCTAAGGGAAGGCAGAGTCTATCGGTTAGAATTGAGCCTGCTAGATGCTGTTTCTAGCAGATCCAAATGTTCATTCTTAGGAAAGGTCGCTATCCTGACCAGCCAGTTAATCCATATGCAAAATAGTGGTTTGGGCCTGCCCTGCCCCCGAGCTGGGTTACAATGATAGGACTTTTGAGCAGTTGCTTCGTTCTTTCTGGAAGGTCAAAGTTTATTGGCAAGACGCAGGAAGGAGCCCTTCCCTGTCTGTTATCACCCTCGAAATCGATTCACAATCCTTCAGGAGCTGAAAGACTTCTGTCTTGTAGTCATGGTTTATGTTAAATTTTTGAAAAACAGTATTACTTAGCTTATTTACCCGTCTCTGTGCCAAGTAACTTTGGCCTGTTGACAAAAATCAGGATTATCCACAAAGGACAAAAATGTGTCACCCTCAGACATATTCAAAAGAATGTACCAGAGGCTCCAGCAGCAGTTCCAAAGAGGCGTTAGAAAGAAAAAAAACGTCTTTCTTTTGAGCGATGGTGAATATAATTTAAATAAAGGCTTTGCTTGCCAAGGTGACTATTTACAGGTCAGGATGGGCCAACACCCATTTAGATGTGTTTATTTAAGAGTCAGTCACATCAGTTGGTAGTTAAACCTTGAGTTAATTTTCTAATGGGGACAATGGCACATGTAGCATTTAGCTTGTGACACTCTGCTATCTCAACGTCAGTGTTAAATAGATGGATTCTAATTCTTTCTTATAGATAGAGTAGGCCTGAATGCTCTTCTGTATCCCTTTCTGTTCCAGGAAAGGAAAGGGACAGGGAATTCCTGAGCACGCCCCCTCCCTCCCCATGATACAGGCCTCACAGTGTGTGATGTTTAAAATGCCTGCAAGCACTCTGACCTACTTTATCTCATTCACTACTCACAATAGCCCAACTAGGAACACTAGGCTCTAGCCCCGTGCTCTTTGGAAGCTGCCAGGAGGGAAAGCTTAAATGACTCCCTTAAAGTTTTGCTTACTGTGGCCTGCTGCAGAGCCTGCCAGGACTGCAAGCACACTGTTTTGACTGGAGGGGAGAGGGAGGGCGTGAGACAGGGTTCCTTGTAGCACAAGCTGATCTTGAGCCTTGTTGTTGTTTTCATTAATTGGCTGAAACGTTTTAAATTGATTTTATGAGTGTCTTGCCTGCATGCTGCATGTATGCCCGGTGCCTGAGGAGGTCAGAGGAAGCCATTGGATCCTCTGGAACTGAAGTTATAAGTGGTTGTGAACCAGCATGTGGTGCTAGGAACGGAACCTGGATCCTTTACAGGAGCAACAAGTAAATGCTGAACCATCTCTAAAGCCTTTCCCCCACTTTGTGTGTGTGTGTGTGTGTGTGTGTGTGTATGTGTGTATGTGTGTATGTGTGTATGTGTGTGTGGTGTGTGTGGTGTGTATGTGTGTGTGGTGTGTATGTGTGTATGTGTGTGTGTGGTGTGTATGTATTGTGTATGTGTGTATGTGTGTGTGTTGTGTATATGTGTGCTTATGTGTTGTGTGTGTGGTGTATATGTGTGTGTGGTGTGTATTTGTTGTGTGTGTGTGTATGTGTGTGTTTCTTTTTGAGACAGGCTTTCCAGGCTCTCATGTTTGCTAGCCCAGGCTGGTCTTGAACTTCATATGAAGCTGAAAATGATTTTGAATTTCTTTCAGTGTGTCTGTGTGTCTGTGAGTGTGTGTGTTACATGCACACACGTATACAGGGGTGCACAACTGTGTTTGTGCATGTAAAGACCAGAGGGGGGGCTTTGGGGTCTCTTGATTCTCCATCTTATTTCCTTGCTCCATTGTGACAGGGTCCCTCACTGAGCCTGGAGCTAAGCTAGCAGCCAGCAAAACTCAAATTACCCCCCCCCCAACACACACACACACACACACACTGAGTTCACACTCAGATCCTCATGCTTGTACAACCCTGAGCCTCTGCCCTTGAACTCTTTATCCCCAGACAGTGGGATTTCAGGCAGGCAGGCAGGCACAAGCCACGGTGCATAGGTGCTACTTTGACTGGTAGCACAGTTGCTCTCTCTGGTGCTACTTTGACTGGTAGCACAGTTGCTCTCTCTGGTGCTCTCAAAGAAGCCCAAGGCTCAGAATCCCTGGGTGTGTAAAGCCTAAGCCTGAGACAAGAAATGAACTGTATTTAGCGTTAAGGGACTGTAGTGTTCTGTAGTTTTGTTTGTGGGTTGGTCTGTCTGTTTTTCCAGCCCCTTCCAGGCTGGCTGCCATCTTGAAGTTCTCCAGCTGTTAGACTGATTCTAGTGAAATGTCCCTACATTGGGCTCAGGCTCTGGTTTGTAAAATGTTCCAGGTGGCTGATGGAGGCAAAAAGAGCGAGAGCGAGCTAGAGAGAGAGAGAGAGAGAGAGAGAGAGAGCAAGAGAGAGGAGCAGAGCTTATGGCTCTATTTACCTGGGATGTAAACCCCATATGTTATGCGCTTAGCGTGAGTTAGCTCTAAAAAGGCACCGTTTCTGTTTCTGTAATGCAGTCTGATGTGGCCCTTCCCAGAATAAGCTGCTCATATGGAAAGATTCAGATGAAACTAGACATGTGGAAATGAACGGTGGGTGGTTTTGTTTGTTGTTGTTAATAACGGAAAACATGACTTTAATTCTTGGTTGTATTTTTCTCAGCCTCCAAAAAAACCATCCCTGAGCTGCCGGTGACCAGCTGAAACCTCAGCTTATCCTCAGTCGGAGGTTCAGAGACACGCATCCGTGACCCCAGACACACCTCGCTCGGAAACGTCAGACCCACTCCAGCTGCTGGTTTATACAGCACTACACAAAGCCCTGCCCGCTCACACACACTCCTTGATGTGCATGCAGAGGCCAGAGCAGGATGTTAAGACAGGCTCTCTCATTGAAGCAGAAGTTCCCCATCTCAGGTAGCCTGGCTGGCCAGTGAGATCTGGATGTCAACCTTTCTTTGTCCCCCCCACCCCCCCATGGGTACATCAGCGAGGCCCAGCTTCTTTTGTACAGACGCTGTACATACATTCGAGTGCAGCGCAAGCATTCTTACTCAGTGAGCCATCTCCCTAACTGTCCCAGACTTTCCCCCCATCTTGAAATAAGGTCTCACTATGAAGCCCAGGGTAGCCTCATACTCGAAATCACCCCACCTCAGCCACCCTGAGTGCTGGGATTATGGGTGTACGTCACCATGCCTGCCTCCCTTGTCACTTTGAAAGATGACAGGTACTTGTTTCTTACCAGAAACAGAAATTGTTTAAATACAAGTTGTTCTTCCCCAGGGAAATTCAAATCTGCTCCCAGTCGGATGGCAGAGGGTTTTCCAGTGGAACACTGGGTTAGCAGGCTTGGACCTGCCACTTTCGGCAACCAGTCTCCCGTGGCTGGCTAGCAGGCTCAGTTTTCAGGTATTGTCACATGTCACGGCCCGCCAAGCTGGCCTTTGCCTCACTGAGAAAATGCCGGATGGAGTACGTCAGCTATGTTTGCCTCACAGCCATAAAGACCCATCCAGGGGCTCTGAGAAATGGCCCACATGGCTGGTGTCTGTCTGTGACAAGGCTCCCTCCCCGAGCAAATCATATCATCAGCTCATCCTGACTCCACGGTCAGCTGCTAAGGAAAAAACGGTGAGGAAGGAAGGATTCGGGGAAGGCAGCAGCTGCTGAGTCAGAATGATGGTGTTGGAAGGCTCACAGGAGAGGATTTCAGGCCAGCTCCCTTCTGCTTCAGTTAGCCTTCTGCTGCTGCCCGGCCAGGATCCCGCGGGAGAGGAGAGGAGACAGCGGGAGCCAGGGGAAGCAGCTCAAGGCGTGACCAGGAATTTTGTGCTTCTGAGGGAAAGCTCCTTTAGGGAGAGAGCTCAGCTACCACTCTTTCTAATCAGGTGTGACTCTTAGATCACTGCCTACTCATTTTCTAGTTCAGAGAGGAACGGCTACAGTGGGGGACTTAGTGAGAACTCGGTTGCCCTTTTTATCTGTAAAACAGCCATTGCAAATAAAGAGTGGCGAAGATTAAATAATAGGCGTATGAGCTCCATGTCTGTTCTGTAAATGGGAGACATGATTTTAGACTGTTACAGGAAGAACCGAGTCAGTGGGTTGAAAGCCTTAGGAAACGCGGCAGTGTCGTCATTGTCAGAATCTTATTCCTCGGGACCACAGAGATGGCTCAGTGGGTGAAGGTACCTACTACCAAAACCTGACGAACCCACAAAGAAAGCGAGAACTAATTCCCACAAGTCCTCTGACCTCCACATTTGCACTGGGGCACACATGCACAGCCACATATGAATGCACAAAATATAATAATAATAATAAAAGCCTCAAGAATGTTGGCTACTTCCTAAGCCTCCGTACCTGAGGTTTAAACATGTTTTTGTTTGTTTGTTTCTCTTTCCCGTACTCAAGTTTACTCACAGATGTGTTTCCCAGTAAGATCTGTTTCTGGTTGCAAGGGCCTGATACAACAAAGGAGAAAAACAAAACAAAACAAAACAAAACAAGCATATTAAGAGTGTGCCCTAAAACCTCAACATAGTGGTTCTTCCAGAAGCCTACAGAATTTTCCACTAGAACAGCGGTGTAGATGGAGATATTGGAATTGGACACTAAGAGCTTGGGCCCATGGTGACACACATCATAAAGAAGGGAGGTCAGCCGGGCAGTGGTGGTACACGCCTTTAATCCCAGCACTTGGGAGGCAGAGGCAGGCAGATTTCTGAGTTCGAGGCCATCCTGGTCTACAGAGTGAGTTTCAAGACATTCAGGACAGACAGGGTGATCCAGAGAAACCCTGTGAAGAAGAAGGAGGAAGAGGAGGAGGAGGAGGAGGAAGAGGAAGAGGAAGAGGAAGAGGAAGAGGAAGAGGAAGAAGAAGAAGAAGAAGAAGAAGAAGAAGAAGAAGAAGAAGAAGAAGAAGAAGAAGAAGAAATCACCAAAAGTTTGAGGCCTGCATGGTCTACTTAGCTAGTGAAACTTTGTCTCAAAATTAAGGAAGGGAGGGTGAGAGGGAGGAAGGGAGGAAAGGAGGAAGAGCTTTCCTGTCTGTTCTGTGGGTCGGCAACCTCCCAAAGCTTTTGTAGCAGTTTTAGAAGATGACCAAGCAGACTGTTAAGTTGGAACTGTCCAATCGATGAACCGATGCACTGGCATTTGTCACCAAGGTCATGGATTCTCCATCTCACATCCACACGTTCAACAACCACCATCAAACAGCCCTCAGCCTAGAGCTGAGTGCATTGAGCCCCGCCCCCTACAGCAGACTCATTCCCAGGCAAGTGGACTTGCCCTGCTTGAGTAAGGAACTTTGGGGTAGCAGCAGGTTGGTGTGGAAGGAAGCATAGGTTCTGATGGCTCCTTTCACCTTGGTCCGTTTGCAGGGACAGCACCAGGAGATGGCTAGAGTGGAGCCTCTGAGCCATGGCCAACTGGAAGCCTCTTTTGCCTGGAGTGAGAGGTACTGCTGGCTGGGAGGATGCCCCTTTCCCAGAGGCCAGACCTCAACAGCTTCCAAGTTCCCAGACTCTCAGAATGGATCTCAGCCCAGTTACTCCATCTCACTCATTCACTAGCTGGTCCTCAGCTTGGAGCCGTTAGTACCCTTCCCATGGGAGTCCGGGGGAGTCTCTGGCTATCCCCACCCTTCCCAAGGCCATCCTGGGCAGGGAGCCAAAAAAACAATTTATGGAAAAAGCAGAGGCCGAATATAAATGATTTTTTAACTAACCTCCGGTTATCTGATCACCCGGGATGTCTGCTCAGTGAAGAAATCCTAAGAGTTAAACATTTCAAGAAGAGATAGCGTCACTTCTTTTTGGGGGTGCAGCCAGAGGCAGGGTGTGACCCCAGACGACTCTCCTCTGCTGAGCCACATGTGTAGTAGTGAGAAGCGAGGAGAGGGCAGGGGATGCGCAGCTCAGTGGCAGAGTGCATGCCTAGCATGTGGCAGACCTGGGTTTGAGCCCCAGCAAAGGGACAGGTCAAGAGGCGGGGCTTTAAGAGCAAAGTACTTAAGATTTTAAAAAAGAATAACAAGTACTGTCCTGGCTTTCTAAGAAGGGAGTGGATCACGGGACTCCCAACTCATTTGTTTTACACAGTGGAGGAGCTGGGGTTGGGGAAGGCTTTCAGCCCCTCCTGGGACAGACAGATATCATGGTTAATTTGCCAGGGGAAGCACAGCAAGTTCCCAAGGGGAGGCTAAAACCAAGAGCCTTCAACTTGTTTCCAGATCTTGTTTCCAGAGAGATTTGCGCCTCCATGCCCTGTGGAGAATGATGAAATCTCAATCAATAAGGAACTTTGTTAATAACCAGGAACTATGTGATGTTTCTGAAAAGCTTTCCTGCCAGTGCCTAGTGTGGTCTTCTCAGAAAGTAATAACATGTCCTTACAGAGAAGTTTCTATTAACAAATTGCTTTCTTGGTTAATCTTTTTTTCTTTTCAACGGTTCCAGCCACTGTGTGTGTATGTGTGTGTGTTGCTCTTTATATATAATATATATGTTATGTATGGTATTGTAACATTTATTTAACATATTGTGTTTTTTAAAAAACATTTACCTGTTTTTACTCACATATGCATGTGTTGCTTTAATATATGTTATATGTTGCAGTTAGTATAACATTTATTTAACATATATTGTTTGTTTTCTATATATTTACTTATTGCTTTTACATGTATGTGTGCATGATTTTACCCACATGCATGCAGGTACCTGTAGAGACCAAAGAACATCAGATCCCCTGGAGCTGGAGCTCCAGGTTGTCTAGGGTTTTTATTACTTCAATAAAACACCATGACCAAAAAGCAAGCTAGGCAGGAGAAAAGGGTTCATTTGTCTTACACCACCATATCTATCATTATTCATCATCGAGAAAAGTCAGAACTGGAACTCAAGCAGGGGAGGAACCTGGAGGCAGGCATTGATGCAGAGGCCATGGTGGGGTGCTGCTTACTGGCTTGCTCCTCATAGCTTGCTCAGCCTGCTTTCTTACAGAACCCAGGATCACCAGCCCAGGGGTGGCCCCGCTCACCTGCTGGACCCTCAGCCATAAATCACTAACTAAGAAAATGCCTTTCAGCCAGATCTTTTTTTTTTTTTTAGATTTATTTATTATTATAAATAAGTACACTGTAGCTGTCCTCAGACTCACCAGAAGAGGACATCAGATCTCATCACAGGTGGTTGTGAGCCACCATGTGATTGCTGGGATTCGAACTCAGGACCTTCGGAAGAACAGACTTACCCATTGAGCCATCTCACCAACCCTTACATCCAGATCTTATGGAGGCATTCTCTCAGTTGAGGTTCCCTTCATTCAGAGAACTCTTAGCTTGTGTCACGTAGACATAAAACTATCCAGCACGTAAGTGGTTGCGAGCCTCCTGATGTGGGTGCTGGCACGATGAATCCAGCCCCTCCTGCAAGAGCAGTAAAGCTCTCCTAACCACAGAGCTATCTCTCCCACCCTTGGTTTTGTTCTTGACAGGGTTTTCACCATGGTAGCCCCAGTTGACTAGGAATCCTCTTGCCTTAGTCCCCAACTACCTGGGACTATAGGAAAGTACCATCATGTCTTTCCTAACCATTCCATGAGTATGGCCCTCAGCATTGGAAAACCACTACAGTCCTTCCTGCTTTGGCGTCCACCTGACCCCTGAATGAACACGGTATCTATGGTATCCTTGCTTCTCTCCATCATAGCACTTGTCACACTGTCTTATACCTGTGACCTCCATCGCCTACCAACCCAGAATGTACTCTCTTGGAGGCAAGGGCACAGTCAATGCACTTGTGTTCTTAGCATCTTCTCTGGCCTATAAGAAAACCTCAGTAGGTGAGTGCATATTCATTGAGGGTATGATGTCATTGGCTAGTCTACCCTTTGCTTGCACTTCTGAGGGCTATTAGCTGGACTTAGAGAACACAAGGTGAATGAAAACAAGGGCGTGACCGATCCGAGGTGTGGGTGAGGAGAAGGGTTTTATTGTAGAAATAAGAGAACAGCCAGCTGCATCTGGAAGAGTCCAGACTGTACTGGGCGTGAGAAGAGAGGGGGAAGGGATGGAGAGAGGAAGAGAAAAGAGAGAGAGGGGGCCAGAAGCCAAGAGTAGAGGGCCAAGAGAGTGCATGGCCAAAATGACAGGTTTGTATAGGAATGAGAAGGGAAGGGGAGGGGAGGGGAGGGGAGGGGAGGGGAGGGGAGGGGAGGGGAGGGGAGGGGAGGGGAGGGGAGGGGAGGGGAGGGAAGGGAAGGGAAGGGAAGGGAAGGGAAGGGAAGGGAAGGGAAGGGAAGGGAAGGGAAGGGAAGGGAAGGGAAGCCTGAGCAGGAGAGGTTTAGAGTAGAGGAGAGAGAGTTAGAGGCAGGGGGTGGGGGAGTGGAGGGTTGGGGAGGCTAGAGAGAGAGAGCGGTGGGCAGAGGAGGGGGGTGCTTGAAGGAGCACAGGCCACAGGTACTTAGTGAGTCTTGTTCTGGGTTTCTTTGGGACCTGAGTTCAGGATCAAGGGTGAGGGAGAGGTGGGAGGAGCTTTCAGTTCAGACTCATTTGTCAAACCCAGGGTCCCAAGGTTTGCTATATGCTATGCCGATTTGAGATAGCTACATAATTTATATGATGGGCTACTCAGGCAATGAAGGGTACATATTGCATATTGCCATGGGATTGGAGGGTTGGGATACAACAGTATTTCTTCAATCTTCAATGCTTAGACATCATAAAACTTGCAGGGGGCAAAGTTAAGACACACAACCAAGTTGGTTCAAGCAAACATATTTAAATGTTTTCTAGTAAATGCATCTGTGGCACGTGTCTTTCCATTCAAGTGTATCACATTAAATAAAAATGGAAAGTTCTGTTACTCTTAGCCACATTTCAGGTTGCCAATAGCTACATGGAGCTGTTGGCCATTTCTAAACAGAAAGCAGACAACAGGAGCAAGTGACTGGACGAGAGACAGGTAATTCTAGGCAGATGAAATAGCCCAAGAGCCAGCGTGCGCAAAGCAAAGACGTTTTCTCAAAACCAAGTGGCTGAGGCAGGAGAGGCAGGATTCTGCTCCAATAGGAAGGAGTTTAGCTCCCAGCTCAAGAGGTCAGGATCCTTCCTCATTACAGCAAGAATCACCTGTGCACTAGGAGAAGTCACGTGGTGCTGGTGCCGAAGAGATGAGCCATCAACCAGAGGGAGAGTGGGGTGTGCTGAGGTAGTGCCTGGCTATGTATGAGAGATTAGAATCCTTTGGGGGTCATGACAAAGCCCAAGTCAACAGGACATAGATAGTAGTTTGGCTTTTTAGGAAGGGCGAAGAAAGGGGTGGGGGTGGCTCTCCAGAGGTGGCTTGGCCGAAAGTTTAACCAGAGTGGTTTAGCCGACTCCCAGGGACATGAAGCAGAACTGAAGCTTTCCCTGGAGTCTGGATTTTTTTTTTTTAAACAAAGGTGTAATTTCTAACTCCAGCCCCACCCTCTGAATCACAAGGGTGACCCTGGACTTTACCCGGAGTCTGAGATTGTGAGAGACACTCCTTAGTCCTTGGGAACTTGCAGTGCTGAGTCCAGCCTGGGACAGAAGTAAGGGCCCTTTGTTTTCAGAAGCCAGGACAGCAGAAAAGCCTACTGCTTCCTGCCTAGCTGGCTCTTGTCCCTTTCTCCCTGGGAGAATCTTCACTCCTCAGATGACTTCAGGTTTTGCTACAATGAAAGGGGAGGCTCACTTCACTTCCCTGGGTTTCCCTCAGCCTCCCTCTTATCTCTTCGACCCTGGGTTCCTCTGATCCCATCTTCATGTGTGTGGGACCCAGATCAGAGGCTGGCTGCAGGCACAGTTGGGGAAGTGCAAGCTTCAATGTGGCACTATCCACAAGTGTGAGGCGTGCCTGCTTTGGGAGAGGTGTTGTGCCCATGTATGAGGAGTTTATTGTGTGCAAGGCAGACAGACCAACCTGCCATTACTGTGCTCAGGGCTCTGTGCCACAGTGGCAACAGAGACAACTGCCCAGGCTGGGAGAGTTGGAAACTCAGAATCATCTGGGGGATGGTTCCTGGGCTGTGGAGCAATATGGGGTGAAGGCATGGTGGCTGGCCCTTGTTTGTTTGTCTTTTGGGGTTTTGTTTTTCTTCATTTCAAAAGGTGTATGTGTCTACGTGTGCATGTGTGTGTCTGTGTGCACATGTGTGTGTCTGTGTTTATGTGTCTGTGTGTGCATGTGTGTGTCTGTGGGTATATGTGTGTGTGTGCATGTGTGTGTCTGTGGGTATATGTGTGTGTGTGCATGTGGGTATGTGTCTGTATGTGTGTCTGTGTATCTGTGTGTGTGTCTGTGTGTGTGTGTGTGTATCTCTGTGTGTGTATCTGTATGTGTGTGTGTGTGAGAGTGTGTTATGTGTATCAGATGTGTGTAAGGAAGTCCCCATGACTCTGTCTCCATCCCTATAGCACTAGGTTTATAGGCACATGCCGTCATCTCTTGTTTTTTCCCTGGGTGCTTGGGATTCGACTTCAGGCCCTCATGCTTGCACATCAAGTGTTGATACTCAGAGAGCACTTCTGCAGCTCCCCTCCCTCCAGGACCCACCCACTCAAGTCTCTGTTCTTTTCCCATGTTCTTTTTTGTTATCCATGAGCAAATTTTCAAAATCTTTTTATTTTATGAAAAAGAAAAGCCCATATTCCTTTTAGGACATTTTGTTCTGCTTCCACCCCTAAGACGTTAATTCTTTTGTCATTGCAGCTGCTATGTCCTCCTTGTGGTAGTTTATGTCACATACATTTTATTCCCTTTGTGGTTACCTCCAGCGATAGCTGACTTTGCCCCAGGCTCCCAGGAGGTCTGCTATGGGTCGTGAAATGGACTGCGTGAAAAGTGTGCTTCTTTCAAAGCTGTAGAGTTCTCTCCATTATGAGGTCATTTCTCGTGGTGTTTTCTTCATTTAGAACTCCATTAACATGCGTTGTCAGCTTTCAGTTCAAGGGTATGGCCCGTCGCGGTGGGTAAGGCAGGGGTGGAGGCAACTGGACATGTTGCATCAGCAGTCAGGAAGCCTGGCTTGGTTTCGGAGACAGGATATCACTATTTATATAGCCCACGCTGGTCTGGAACTCACTGTGTAGCCCTGTCAGTTCTTGAACCCTGGGTGGTTTTTCCATGTGGCCTCCCAAATGTTGGGTTTACGGAGATATGCAACCACGGCAGCTCTGCTGGTTCCTGGCTTCCTGGTCTCTTGCTGCGTTCTAGGCGCCATTGAAGGGTCTCTCATCTGTTAAGTAGTCTCCTGTTCTGCAGGAGAAAACAGAGACTCCCCGACCCTACAGTACAGCTGCCCAAGGTCAGCTTTCAAGGAGCGACGTGGATTCAAATCGTGCCGCCCCAACCTGCATCATCTTGAACAAACCCACTGATGCGCAAATCATGGGTGCTCCTTTTGGGAACACTCGGGGAGTATTTAGGGAACCTACACCAATCTTCATTAAGTTTTATTGTTAGATGGGTGGACAGATATCATACATCAGGGGCCTCTTGTAACATGTCCTTTTGTTAATGGGAGAATGAACTAGAAGAGTCTCCTTCCCCTTCACTTTCTTAGTGGTGCTGGGCATAGAACTTAGGACTTGTAGTGCCCTGTGCAAGTATGATATTACCATTGTACTACATCCCTCACCCCAATACTAAAAGTTGAGCGGTTAGCTCTCCAAACCACCCTCCGGGCTTTGCTTAAACCCTGAGTACATCCTGTGTAGTGTCTGCTGTGCTCAGGGAGTCCCCCACCCCCACTCTGAGCCCCTGGGCTGGGCAGGGCTGGGCAGAAGTTCCCTCCCAGTGCTGGGTTGGGCACTGTGCCCAGACGTAGGCTTTTCTAGGTCAGGCAGTTCTATCTTCAGCCTGGCCCTAGGATACAGCTTGTGTAAAGTGCAGACATCGAAGGCATGCTGTGTAAACACAGACTATCTCCCTCTCCAAAGTTTCCTTTTGGGGAAGCTCCTCAAACTGGGAGACTCCATTCCAACTCCTTATCGGCTTCAGCTTCCTACGCTGATAGAAGGAAGCTATTAAAGTTCGCTTCCTGGTATTGCCTTGACCCTACGGGGACAAGCTCCTGAAATGTCCCTCGGAGGAGAATTTTTTTTCACACTCCTCAAATCCATTTACTCAGCCTAAATCCCCACATCAAACAAGCCTGCAGGAACTTTGAACATGTTTCAGCCAAACCCTATGCCCTACCGTTTACTGTCTTACTCCAGCTGGCTTAAATGTGTTTGTTTGGCTCTTGTTGAACAGTCTCCTCTGCCTCTTCCACTCATTTATAAACATTTTCCCTTCTCAGTGTCTGCCAATCCTTTCACGGTCTCTCATATGGTTGTTTTAAGATAAAAATCATGTGTGTGTGTGTGTGTGTGTGTGTGTGTTGTGTGTGTTGTGTGTGTTGTGTGTGTTGTGTGTGTGTGTGTTGTGTGTGTGTTGTGTGTGTGTGGTATGTGTGTGTGTGTGTGTTGTGTGTATATTGTGTGTGTGTACATTCTTGGTGAGAGTGCAGGTATGTATACCATGCTGGTCATGTGGAGGCCAGAGAACAACTTCAGGCATCTGTCCTTACCTTGTACCTTGCCTGAGACAGGGTCTCCTGTCCACTGCAGTGCCCACAGGCTAGCTGGCTTCTCAGCCTCCGTGGACTCTCCCGTCTTTACCTCACAACTTGCCTTAGGGACTGGAGACATGCTCTCTGGCTCAGCTCTGAGTGGGTGCTGGCTGGCAATCCACACTCGCTTGGGTCTTCACACTTGCCCAGCAAGCATTTAACTCATTAGGTCATCCCACCCCCCACCCCACCCCCCAAAGCCTCACAAAGGTTCTGCTTGCCTGTGTAAACAGTCTCATTCTTCCCCGTGCCCTTCTGATTATAAAAGACTCAGTCCTCACATCTGACTGGAGGAAAGAATGGGGTGCGGGGCATGAGGGGGAAGGGAAGGCAACAGATATCATAAAGAGTGAGCTAAGAACAATCCTAGTGTTCCCTAGGACTCTTTCTTTTCTCTCTCTCCCATCTGAACTGTGGGGCCCGGTCTCTGGCTCACACAGGATAGCACGCCAACATGGTTCCTTTTGTAATGTGATTTGGATGTGCAGTGTCCCCCACAGGCTCCTGTGTTTGAGCACTTGGTCCTCAGCAGGTGACGCTGTTTGGGAAGGTTGTAGAACCTTCAGAAAGTGAAACCTTATTGGAGGAAGCAAGCCGCTGGGGGCCCTGACCTTGAGTTCTTATTGCCTGGAAGCCCCATTTCCTGTCTGTTCTCAGCTTTCTGACTAGAGACTCAATGTAACTTGCTATCTCACATTCCAGCCATGGCTTCATCCCCATCATGACAGACTTCAAGCTATAAGCTAGGATCAACCCTTCTCTTAAGTCCTCCTCCTTCTCCCTCCCCCTCCTCCTCACCTTCTTCTTTCCTCTCCCCTTCCTCTTCCTCCCCCTCTTCTTTTTTCTTCTCCTCTTCCTCCTCCCCCTTTCCCTCCTCCTCCTCTTTCCCCTCCTACAATTTTCCTTCTACTTCTTGAGACAGGACCACCCATATCTCTGGCTGTCTTCAAACTTACCATTAAACCAGAGAAAGCCCATGAACTTCTAACCCTCATAAGTGCTGAGATCACAGGTACATACCACCATGTTCATTTTTTGTAGTCCTTGGAGCTGAACCCAGAACTCAACCACGATACATCCTGAGTCCTTAAATCATTTCTTGTCAGATATTTAGTCATCAACAAGAAAAGTAGCTAATAATGAGTGTTCCTGTCCTTCTGTAGCCCCCTCCCCAAATAGACAGGGCCATCCTGGGTAAACAAGGTGGTATAGGGGGACTTCTGAAGGTAGATCATAAAAGACACCATAGCTTCTGTATTCTCTTGAGTCACCTGGCAGGGGAGAAGCTGGCTGCCATCTTGTGGGGACACTCAAGTGGCCCCCTGGAGAGAGATCGTGTGGCAAAGAGTTGATGCTTCTTGCCTATAGGCAACACCAACACAGAGGCCACACCAGTATCAGAAACAGACCCTTGTTCCGTGGTTCTCAACCAGTGGGTCGAAAATCCTTAGAAGTCATATATCAGATATCCTGCATATCAGATATTTGTGTTACAATTCACACCAGTAGCAAAATTACAGTTATGAAGTAGCAATGAAATAATTTCATGGTTGTGGTAAGGAACTGAATTAAAGGGTTGCAGCATTAGGAAGGTTGAGAGTCACTGCAGCTCAACCCTAGGCAGGTAACAATGCCTGTGACCTCACAAGAGACCCTGGGTGGGGCCCCGAGGCTGAACTACTTCCAAATTCTAGAGCTTCTGGAACTATATAAAATAGTGTCCATTGTTATGGTAAAACTACTACGTTTCAGAGAGATTTAGAATATAACAGATAACCAATTTGAAGGCTGGAAATGTAACTTAGTTGGTACCATGCTTTCTCGGCTTGAAGGAAGTCCTGAGTTCCATCCCCAACATCACATAAACCTGAGTATGACGGTGCCTGCCTGTAATCTTAGCGCTTGGGATGTGGAGGTGAGAGGATCGGAAGTCCAAAGTCATGCCTAGCCACACGGAGCCAGCCTGAGAGACAGGAGCATGAGAATCTACCTAAAACAAAACTAGACAAAGCAACAACGCCATCAGCCAAGCTGCAGAGATGACTCGGTGGCTAAGGGTACACATTACACTTGTGGAGGACCTGAGTTCAGTTCCCGGCATATAGTCAGGTGGTATGTCCCATGACACAAGCTGGGAATGCCATTGTTCCCATTTTATGTACAGTGACCCTCCCTTATCCAGAGAGATGTGTGTCAGGATGCTCCAAGGATGCACTAAACTGTAGCCAGTTCTGAATCGCACATGCACTTTGTTTATTTCCCAGTCTGGACACTGCAGACAGCAAAGTTTGAGTCATAAATTAGGCATCACAACAGTGGCTAATAATAAATAGGACAATTATAATCATATACTCCGGTCAGCGAAGACACTAATGGATTTTTTTTTTATTCCTGGAAAATTCCAGTTAGTAATATCAGACAGTGCTAACCTCAGGGAGCTGAATGAAGCAGACTGTGGCACAGCCTCCCCACACAGCGCCACCAAGTGGGGACCACACCAAGTGTCTAGATGCCAGGGCTGGGGGGGGGGGGACACTTACACAAACCACTACGGAGTGTAATGCATCATTCTAAATATCTGAGGGCCAAGAAGAGGAGAAGGAGGGCGAAGTGAGGGCCAAGCTGGAAGCCACTAGACTTTGGATTTTGACCTCAAGCTCCCTGCTCCCAGCTGCTTCGGGAATGTCCTTGTGCCTGCTCAGAGTCTTGCATCTGGAAGCAGGATGTCAGGCTGGGTGGAAAGCGCTGCCTTTATATCCTGTTCCAAGTGCTTCCTGGAAAGACAGAAGAAAGCAGAAACAGAGGCTGTTTAGTCCCAGCTTGCTTCTCCTCACGGAGCAGTGAGTGAGTCATTGTTGGGAAACAGACAGAGAACCTACCAGGGTGTCCTGACCACGGCATGAGACCACAGATGTCACAGGAGGCCCAGGAGCTAGTCCGGGTGAATGTGTACAGAAACCATGTAGCTTCACAGACTCCCCTTGGAACTCTACACTCTCCCTGTGCCCACGCCCAGCGCCTTAGCTGAAGTGTCCAGCGGTGGAAGCCAGTGAAGTGTTAGATTCGGACCGAGGAGCTGGAGGTTTGAATAGGCTTTATAGTATGTCCTCAGGGTGTCTCTGGTTTACAAATCACCACGTGTCACAAAAACCCTGGAGTGAATTGATGTAGTCGGAGACAGGAGCTTGAGTTAGGGAAGGTCCATATCTACTCCGCATTCTCAACAGAGCCCCAGGGGACTAGCAATCCACTTAGCATTCCAAAACACTCTTGTCCCAGTAAGGAGGTATTTAAGCCCTTCTCAGGGTCAGCACTATCAGCACCTGGGATTCCATACCAGGGCTGCCATGCAAGAGTACCCAAACCCGAGTGATGTAAAACACCAGAAAAGCATTTTGAAATATTTATTTTCTTTTTATTTATATGCACGTGTGGTTGTGAGTGTATGTGGATGTCCGTGGAGTCCAAAAGAGGTCATCAGATCTCTTAGCACGAGAGATGGAGATTTGTGAACTGCCCAGTGAATAGGGAGCGAAGAGAGAAGGAAAGACTCAGCTTTTCCCAGGCACACACACTCACCGGACAGCTTGGAGATCCAGCAAAGAAAACCAAGAAGTACCCATGAGATAAAGGATAAGCATCAGAATAGTGTCATGACCCAGAAGCAGGGAGGGGGCCTTAAGAAGGGAGAGAGGGGTGGTATGGAAGGTGGTGCAGGCAGGAGATGGGGTCGGGGAGCCGGAGATGGAGCTCAACTGACAGAGTGCTTCCATAGCTTGCATGAGGCTGTGGATTCAGTCCCAGTACTACGTAAAGCAGGCATGGCGTCCTAAGCCTGTGACTCCAGCACTCAGGAGATGAAGGCAGGAGGATTAGAAGTTCAAGATTATTCTTGGCTACATCATGAGTTTAAGGCCAGTCTGAGATACATGAAACCAGGAAAGGGGGCAGAGAGTCTTGGAGATGGAGATGGAGACAGACAGACACACACACACACACACACACACACACACACGAGAGAGAGAGAGAGAGAGAGAGAGAGAGAGAGAGAGAGAGAGAGAGAGAGGGAGAGAGAGAGAGAGAGGTCAATGAGATCAACAGTCAAGGAGTACATAGACTTAAGAGCACACTCACAACTGGAGAGGGTGATGATTCAGAGCAGGAAAGTACACAACCAGATGAAGATTAACCTGAGTGTGTGTGTGTGTGTGTGTGTGTGTGTGTGTGTGTGTGTGTGTTTCGGGTCACGACTGCCGACTGCCCAGCACAGTGGATACCATGCTTTGCTGCCTCTTGGCCAGGGGTGGGGATGTGGATGTGGATGGGGTAGAGGCTGGGCTGAGGACTTAGTAAGAAAGATGACGTGAGGAAGAGCTACAGTGAGAACACCCAGAATTCCAAAAAAGGATGCGCAGCCTGAGGACTCCCATCAGATTTATTTGGGTAGGCCTTGGAATTGCCCTAGAGTGGTTGCAGTTGTGATGAACTTTGGGGTAAATCATCAGAAGCACCCCCAAGTGACAGTGGGTGGGTGACAGTGGGTGGCCTCCAAGACCGAATGAGATGGAATTCCAAACTCTGTCTAAATAAAGAAAGTGAAACCTGGGGACATTCAACAAAATCCTACCAGATGGTCATGTGTGCTCATTTTCTTCTGAATGCCATCTTCCTGCACCCTCTCCTATTCCCAGGAAACCAGAGCCTTGGAAAGTCCCTCCTTCCCAAGGTCAAAGTTGAACACACTTGACCTGCTTCTGTTCTGTGCTTAGAGAGAGCCACAGAGGGGCTGGGAGTTCTGGAAGGCCTAGTCTATAACAGACCAGACAGCAGAGAAGCCTTGGGCACAAGGTGGCAGCGGCTGAAACAAGCCAGGGTTTATGGTGGCATGAGTTCATGCTGTTCTCTACCCTGGCATGCACACAGTGAGACCTAGGAGTCCTTGGTTAAAGGCAGCAGCAACTGAGACAAACTGGGTTCTATAGATCAGATGTTGAAATTTACCCTGGAAGCTTACTAGGGCCCTCTTTACTTGAAACATGGGCTGTAGTCCTAGAGATGGCTCCGAGGCACACACACTTATGTGTATGTGTGTGTGTGTGTGTGTATGAATACTTTATTATTGGGCTATACTTGCAGCCCAAGGGGATATATGTCTTGACATGGAAGTCTCACAGAGATAGAAGGGTGGACCTAGTTTGAATGGACGCTACTAGGAACTGAGCCTGGGTTATCTCAGGTCAGAGGAGCCTAGAACTAAATATACCCCTCCCTCTGTGTTTAAGTACCCAGGGCTCCCAGAAGGTTCTAGAATCTCTGACAGGGGACACCTTTCTTCCAAGATGGATTGATGGTGGGCCCAGGATGGGGAGTTTCAGGGTAGGTGTATGACCAGCAGAGCAGCTTCAAGAAGCCCAAAGCCTGGGAGAGAAATTAGTTAAAGCACTTTCCAAATGTGCTACACAAGTGAGTCATTCCGCCACCTGGAGGCTTACCTCCAGAGGGCGGGGATGGGAGAGAACATGCTCAGTTTCTCCCAACTCTCCTGTCTTTATGTCACAAGCCCTTAGGTGATGCTTACTCCCAGGGCTAGCAAGCAGCGTGGCAGCTCTGTGGCAGCTCTTCGGTTGAGCTTTGCTGCTGGGTTACCCAGATTTGGATTTAAATCCCACTGTCTTCCAGTTCTGTACAGAGTCCCCAAGGATACTCCAGATTCTCAGTTGAACAATGTCACCTGATCTAGCCAGTAAACTAGCAGAGGCTAGCTCAGAAGGTTGGCTCCGAGAGCTTGTGTTAAGGATTGATCAAAAGGCCTCGAGGGGGAGTTGAAGAGGGAGAAGCCAAAGCCATAGCCCTGAAGGGAGAGGAGCACTCAGGCCACAATGATTAAAGGAATCGGAATCATCAGACTGTGCTGGCTTAGGCAATAAAGAGGAGAGACAGCTGTGCTTCTCTGAGGCCGGTGCTAAACAGGCAGCAACACAGGCTCCTAGGGCCACTTGACCTGAATCTATGTTCTCTCCATCTTCCAGGATCACCTTCTCTATACTGAGAGACTGAACTATCCCAGGGACAGAGCCAAAGGCCAAGGAAATCAAATGCCCTGCCTCATAAGAAGCTCTGGATAATGGGGAAGACCGACAGCAGAGACAATCCATCCTAACTGAGCACATGGCAGCAGAGTTTCCTCGCAGAATCCTCTTTCTAAAGAACAGTTCTTCAGTATAGGAACAAGCAATACGTCCTGTTTATTCTGTCAACCGTGATGGACTTTGCTCTTGCTTTCCCCTTTGGCCTGGTGGGAAAAGCTGCTGGGGAATTTGGGTGCACAAGTCTTTTCCTTTTGCAAGTGAAAAAACATACAATTATGTTTCCATAGACCCCTGAAGAGGCAAAATAGGAAGCTGTGAGAAGAGTGTTGGGAGAGGATTCCCCACGGGAAGCAACACAGAGGATGAGAAATGAGCTAGGTTAAATGTAGGAAGATGTGTTTCAGCCCCACGGGACTGACAGCCTTGTGGCTGGCTCTAGGAACCCTGGGTAATTTCAGGAATGGGAATGGGCTGGTATGACTAAGGCATAGAGAGGAAGGAAGGAAGAGAAGGACACAGGTGGGCTTGCAGGGTGAGCTGCACGCCTACCGATGGCTTCTGGTAGACTGGTGACAAATGGGCTTTCCCCTAAGAGTTATGGTAAGCAATTAAAGAGTTCTAGGAAGAAAAGCAAATACCCAAATATAGAGAATATAGAGGTGTGTGTGTGTGTGTGTGTGTGTGTGTGTGTGTGAGAGAGAGAGAGAGAGAGAGAGAGAGAGAGACAGAGAGACAGAGAGACGGAGACAGAGAGACACACAGAGAGATAGAGAAAAAGAGAGACAGAAAGAGAGCTGGGGGGGGGGAGAGAGTTAAATAGAATTAACTGTGTGAGTATTCATATGAGCATGCGTGGGAGGTATGCAGACGTGTGGAGGCCAGAGGTTGATGTCAAGCGTTTTTCCTGTCACGCTCCACTTTATTTATGTATTTATGTATGTATGTATGTATGTATTTATTTATTTATTTATTCACTGACAGGCTTTCTCTATGTCTGTAGCTCTGGTTATCCTGAAGCTTGCAATATAGACCAGAGTAGCCTCAAACTCACAGAGATTCTCCTGCCTCTGCTACCCAAGTTCTGGGATTGAAGGCATGTGGCACTATACCTGGCTAGTTCTTTATTTTGAAACAGGATTTCTCACTGAACTTGGGAGTTCATTGATTCAGCTCAGTTGTCTGGTCGATGAATTCCAAAGATCTGTCTGTCTATGTGGGTGCGCGCGCGCACACACACACACACACACACACACATACACACACAAACACTATCACAGGTGTTACAGACATCTGTAAAGCCTTGTTTTTATGTGTGTGCTGGACATTCAAACTCAGGTCCTCAGACCTGCATGGAAGGAATTTTAACGGTTAAAACACCTTGCCTGTTACTACAGTCTACTATAAAAGAAACCATTCTAGCCACAATAGGAGAGATGAATTAGATATCAGAAGGGGGTGTAGGACAAGAGTGAAGTGCAGAGAGACCACTCAGGTACTATGATAGTTGCCTAGACAAAGGGATGTTGGTCGGTTAGATTAAGCTGGTAACAGTGTGGGCAACAGAAGGAGCTGAGGATGTAGCTCAATGATAGAATGACTGATAGCATGTGAATGATAGAATGACTACCAAGCATGTGAATGATAGAATGACTGCCAAGCATGTGAAGAACTCTCTGTACTAGGCAAAGAGAAGGAGAAAAGAAACAGAATACAGAAGAAAAGAAAAAAGAAAGTGCGAGTATAATAGCCAGTGAGGTCTATATGAAGTTCAATTACTGCTCATTGGAAATTCTTCCTGGAAATATATGTAGTAAAGAAACACATACAGGTGATAGCAACATACACCTGAATCCTAGTATCACTTGAGAGATGGGGGCAGGAAGGATAGGCAAGGCTAGACCCCATCTCAAACAAACAAAATAAAACAACAAAATAGCTCTCAAGGAGTAACAATTTGATAATTGGTCAGTTTCAAAGTAAAGGAGAAAGAGGCATCTGGTCAACCTCTAGGTTGCGCATGAGCAAGGGGTTGGCTGTGTATAGAGATTGGAGATTAAATAGTTACAGCCTCACGATTGAACTTAAGTTGTTTAGCATTAAAGAAGATGTTCTGCATTTGAAAAGATGTCTTTTGGATGGTAATACAAGTTAAGATAAAAAGTAATTTAGATATAAAATTCTAACTCACCAAGATAGGATAGATGATAAATACTTTTTCTAAATTGCTAGACATTATAAATGTATATCAAATGTTATAATTTTCATATTTGTTATAATTGTATTCAATTTATATCTGAGAGAGAAAAAGAGTTATTTTATGGGACTAAAAGGTGGAATTGTTGAGGTTTGGTCTGTTGCTATGTATTATAATGCTAAGTGTGGGCCTCCCAAGGCCTGGTTGCCCCAGAGACAATAGAGTCTACATGCAGACCCAAGTGATGCTATGTTACCTTACCCCCAAATTATCTCTGATTGGTGAATAAAGATGCCTATGGCCCATAGCTGGGCAAAATTGAGATAGGCCGTGCTTGATGTTACCAACCTTGGGGTTGGAGGAGACCAGGAGAAAAGAGAGAAGAAAATGGAGAGAGAAGGAAAATGCCATGGGCTAGTAGTCAAGAAAGCATCCCCCTGAGGGCTGGCCAATTGGAGTTAAGAGCAACCCTGATGAAACATAGTAATAACTCAGGGTTATTGATAGGAAATAGATTTTAATAGCATAGAGGATAGATATCTACCCAGCCTTAGTGCTAATAAAGGCTTTTTATAAACAGAAAGGTCATGCATGTCTTTTATCCAGGAACTGAATGCTCAAAGGTGGAGTAGAAGCCCCAGTTTGGGATTAAAAATATTTACAATAGGTCCACCTCTAGGTTGTGACATGAGCAAATGGACCTTTGACAGGAACAGTGAAGGAGGCTGGGGTTGGATGTGTATAGAGATTATTGCATCCACTTGGGGCATTACAAGCTTGACGTTCCAAATGACATATGACATCATGATGTTGCTGAGTAGACAGCATTGGTCATGTGACTCTCAGAAGACAAGTTTGCATGTGATATAAGCTATAGCTGGAAAGGTAGGCTAGGCCACAGTTAAGATGGTAACAGAAGCCCCAAACAGTTTGTGAGTTGCTTTCATAATAATTTAAAGACTGGGCACACTGAGACCTAGATAGGCTGTGAAATTTATCTTGGCTCAGACAGCTCAAAAAATGGCACACATGTAAACCCAGCACTCAGGAATCAGAGGCAGTAGAATTGCTACTTTGAGAACAGCCTGGGCCATTGAGCAAAACAATAGCAACCAAAAGCTAGGTGTGGTGGTACAAGCTTGTAATTCTGGCACTTGAGAGGCGAAGAAGAATGCATGTAAATTTGAGGCCATTTGAGACTAGACAACAAGTTCTAGGCTTAGCAGCTGTCTCCTGCTTAATTATCTATGTTCTGGGCTTGTTTGTTTAGTTGGTTGGTTGGTTTTGTTTTTAATTTTTGAGACAAGGTCTCCCTATGTAGGCTTGGTTGGCCTAGAACTCACTATGTTGACCAGTCTGGCCTGGAACTCATAAAGATCCACCTGCCTCTGCCTCCTGGGTGCTGGGATTAAAGGTGTATACCACCATGCCTGGCTTTAACCATTCTGTGACCCCAGAATGTCAGCAGAGCAGGTGTGCGTGGCCTAAGCCTTCCTTTCACATCTGAAATAACCACTATCATAGACTATCCTGGGCAGTGATAGGCCACATTACACCATACTGCAAGTCTCTGACTCGGACTTAACCCTTGCCAGTAATTGTTCAATGACTGGGAAATTAAATTTCAGCCTCTTTAGCCACATCAGATAACTTGTATCTATATTTGAAAGTTTCAGTTGGAAACACATCTAGCGTTATAGAGGGCACAAGAAATTTGCAAAACCAGATATGTATTCAATATTGCTGAATAAAATCCATGTGCCCGCAGTTTAAGGAAGCAAACTGTGGTGTTCCATCAGAAGGACCAGAAAATAGAAGGCATGACCATATCTACCTTTAATAGTTTCAAACAAGCATTTATTGGATATCTGTGCCCTGGACTCACTGCAGAGACCCCACTACTTAGAACAAAGCAGCCCTTCTTCCAGGGACTGCTCAGAAGCTCAGATCATCCCTTCATGGACTCTCTGTAGTCCTGCCTCCTACTCGCTCTCCTCCCTGTTCCCACCTTTCCCCACTTGCCCACTTTGCCTGGACATGATGGAGATCTAGGGAGGGTTTGCAGCTACAAGACAGTCTCTTCCTGCTAGGCAGAGCTAATCAATTTAGAGGGATCAGGGTGCTCCAAGCAATTGTCTCAAAAAGATAGCAAGATGGGGCCAGGGGAGTCTAACCATTTCGCCAGGCTCTTTTTGTTCTAACTGCTATCAAGAACCAAAATATATACAATGTAGCCTCAAAACCAAACCAAACCAAATGAAACAAAACGAAACAAAACAAAACAAAATGAAACAAAACAAAACAAAATACAAACCAGGTCAGTTAGCCTAGCTTCTTTTGGTAGCAGTGATAAATTTGCTGACTAAAGGTCTCTGAGGAGAAGGAGGTCCATCAGGCCTGGAAAGTCAAGACAGGGATCCAAGCATCTGGTCCCAGTGAATGCATCCACAGTCAAGAGCCAAGAGTGAGGGAACACACCCTTGCTTGCTTGCTTGCTTTCAGCTTACTTTCTTCTTTCTTACACTGTCCAGTGGCCCTAACCCCCCAAGGGAATGGTGCCACTCGCACTGGCCTGTGTCCTTTCACATCAATTAACAGTCAAAATGCTTCCCCCTCCCCCCAGACATGCTCATAGGCCAGGCTGATCGAGATAATTCCTCATTTAAGACTCTCTTTCACCGTGGTTATTAGCTGTGCCAAGTTGACAGTTAAAGCTACGCAGCACAACTAAATAGTTACTTATTTTAAATGGTGCTGAGAGTCCTCAGCTATTCCTTCTCTTCTTCGCTTTGTCCAATTCACAAACTGTCTATTATGTGTCACTCGAATAGAATGTGCAATTTATTTATATCCCAAAGTAATTTTAAAAAAGAAGTTGTTGTGGCTTAAAAAAAAATCCAGACAATGAACACAATCAAATGTGCAAAAAACACTGGAGAAAAGAAATTTAAAATCAAATGTTCATCCCAGTTACTCCAGAGCCAGACACTTGCTCTGAAGGGTTCTGATTGCCCACATAGAATACACATACACCTCTATTGATTAGGAATACACATATACCTCTATTGATTCAAAATACACATACATATACCTCTAATGATTAGAGATACACATATACCTCTATTGATTAGGAATACACATACATACACCTCTGTTGATTAGGAATACACATATACCTCTATTGATTAGGAATGTACATACACCTCTATTGATTAGGAATATACATACACCTCTATTGATTAGGAATACACATACACCTCTATTGATTAGGAATACACATACACCTCTATTGATGATTAGGAATATACATACACCTCTATTGATTAGAGACAAGGGAATCTGCGGGCTCTGAAAGGGAACAGGAAGTTTTTCTCAGTACTAATTATCTTTAAACTTACATGTGTGTATTTGCTGTATGTGTGCACACACGCACATTACAGCATGTGTGTGGAGGTCAGAGGACACAGGACTTGATTCTCTCCTACCATGTGGGTCCAAGGTAAGCAACTCACGTCTTCAGGTGTGGTGGCAGGTGCCTTAAATCACTGAGCCATCTGGCTGGCCCCTGATGCATAATTTTGAACAAAAATTTCCTATGGTAGAAGATAGAATGGACAAATGTTTTGGTAGCTGTTTTGGGTCCAATAAGTTTTCTTTTCAGAAGAAGAATTTACAGGACCAGAAATAATAATGATGCTTAATGACAGTTGGAAATCCCCTACCATGGGAGGTTAGCCCAGAGATGCTGAGTCAGCGGGAGCATTTGATCAGCCCCTTTCTTCTTGTTTTAGATTTGTGTTATTTTTAATTATATGTGTGTATGTCTCTATCTTGGGTAACCACATAAGTGCGCAGGTGCCTTCAGACGCCAGAAGCATATGCATTCACATAAATGAGACATGCACACACAATCAATAAAGACAAAATAAATTTTGTTTTTTATTTTAAAAACCCGGAACAAAGAAAATAAATTAAATTAATGAATTGATTATGGGATCAAGAATAGAATAAGGATAGGGTGACATTATCAGAATATGATTGTACTTCCACTCTGTTGTTTTTCAAATTGGTTATAATTCATAACTGTATTTCCTGGAGGGGAGGTGACAGCTCACCTCTCTGTCTCTGTCTCTGTCTCTGTCTCTGTCTCTGTCTCTGTCTCTGTCTCTGTCTCTGTCTCTGTCTCTGTCTCTCTGGCCCACAAATGACTGAGATAAAACTGTACTGTTGCTATGACGTTTTCCTAGCCTGTAGTTCATTACCACTTGGAAAAGCTATCCCGGGATATAATCTGCTCTTTGTGGCTCCACAGTAGCCTCACTTCCAGGTCTAATTACTCTTGGGGGGTATCTCTGCTTTGTCTGCTTGTTTTTTCCTTGTTTATCTCTGTTTCTTTCTACCAAAGGCTTCTGTCACTTGTCGGGTTGTGGTCTGAATAAGAACCATTCCCCATTGGCTATTGTGTCTGATGGTGGAACCTTTAAAAGACAGAGCCGTATTAGTAGGGGAAGTGGGCTACTTAGGGAGGGCCTTGAAGCTCTGGTGGTGAGGGGCATGGGGGGGGGTAGAGGGATAGGAACAGGGGGAGAAAAGGCGGTAGTGTTCATGACAGGGCATGCCTGCAATTCCTGCACTTAGAGGATCAGAATGAACGAAGTGAGTTTACGGCTCGATATGGCAATATAGCAAGGACAATATACTTAAGGGGGATATAGCAAGACCCTTCCACAAAAGCAAAACAAATACACAAAGAAATAACAACAGCAACAAACGGAAGTCATGTGACTAGGGTGACTAAATGGTTTATCACGCGAACACAGTCACTCTCAAGGGGGACACAAGGGCGCATTATTTATTCTTGAGACAGGATCTCGCTAGTCCAGGCTGGCCTTGAACTCCCTATGTAGTAGAAGATGACTTTTGAACTCTTGTGACTCATGCCTCCAAGCCTTGAGATTACAGGTTTGTGCTATCATCCCTAGCTAAGAGGATGTTATTAACTACTAGGACCGTGGGTACCACCTGATACAACTGCTTCCTCCTACATGCCTAAGGGCTTTTCTTGTACAGTCCTTGGTTGTTTTTATCGTTTGTTCTTATTATTTATTTATTTATTTTTAATTTTTTATTTTTGGTTTTTCAAGACAGGGTTTCTCTGTGTAGCCCTGGCTGTCCTGGAACTCACTTTGTAGACCAGGCTGGCCTTGAACTCAGAAATCCGCCTGTCTCTGCCTATTTTTGTTTTTAAGATGGGGTCTTAATATGCTTCCCAGACGGCCCTGGGTCCTATTGATTCTCTTCAATTTCTTGAGTAGCTAGGATTCCAAGTGGGTGTCTCTATGCCCTGCTTTTTAACTAATCTCGATAGCATTAATATTCAAGAGCTAGATGATCAAAAAGTTCTAAAAACAAAAACCAAACCCCATAATCTCAGTACTTAGGAGGATGACTGGAAGCCTGGGCTATATAGTGACATTCTGCTTCAAAAGCCATCAAAGAAACAACAGAGTTTAGAGGGTCTCATTATAAGTGGGAAATTCTAGCAAATAAATCAGTTGGGGCCGTTGGGGTGGAAAGAGGGAACGTGGGCAAAGTAAAAGAATGGGGTTGCACCCCCCCCCTCTCTCTCACACACACACACACACTATCAGATTTAAAGTGATTTTGAAATGACATTGCTTAACCCATCCAATGGGGTTCAAGTTTGAATTCAAGGACATTTGATAACCTGGGTGAAGCGGTATTTCCCCAGCTGTGGGGATAGCAGGTCAGTGGCTGAGCTGGACGCTCCAACTCATGACTGTCTGCCAAGTCATCTCCCTGTGAGTCAACCCGGCTTCTGAGTCGGCTTTCTAGGCTGTTATTCCAGCCCTGTAACGACGTGCAAAGAGGCCTGGGGCTGGGTAGGAACTTGGCTCTTGCACTGGAGTGGGACCCATATAAACCAAGGGATATCCATTTCCTGGGAAAATGTCCACCAACCCTCTTCTCACATCAGCTGTGTCTGCCCTACACAGCTCAAGTACTCAGCCCTGGCAATGAAAAGTGGGCATATGGTTGGTCTACGGCTAACAATCCTAGGCTCAGACCTGCGGAATTCCCATTGTGTCTGAGATCTAGCTAGTGTTACAAACTGTGGGCATTCCTATACCACTATTAATGGTTTTAATATTAATAATAGTGACAACTCAGATTTACTGAATCTTTACCTATTTATCTCCCCCTAATAACTCTATAAGTTTGTCATTAACTAGCTTTATTTTATTTTATTTTATTTTATTTTATTTTATTGTTGTTGTTGTTAGTTTGTTTGAGACAGGGTCTTAAATAGCCCAGGTTAGATTTAAGCTCCTTATGGAGCTGAGGTTGGTTTTCAGTCCCTGTCCTTCCTGTCTCCAACTTTCAATTACTGGAATACAGATATACATCAATATGGTCAGCTGACTATTTTGTCGTATTGGAATTAAGGCGCAGAGAGGTTAATTATCCCATATCTCACAGACTGTTGGTAAAAAGCAGCTGAGATTTAACCTCAAGTTAAATGATGGCGGAACTCCAACAGTCCTCATATTAGTGTGTGTGTGTGTGTGTGTGTGTGTGTGTGTGTGTTTCCCAAAGGGGCTTGGGAGTGTGGCTTCGTTGATGAGTATGAACTTAGCATGCAAGAGACTCTAGGTTCAATCTCCCTAGTACCAGGTAAGGCGGGAGGTGGTGTGAGGGTGGGGTTCGGCTGCGGTGAGGTGTAGGATGAGTTCCAAGCGCTAAAGGACAAATATTACTAGGAATTCAGCACGTTCCAGGCATTTTTCTGTTCAGGAATACGTTTTCTCCGTGAGCTTAAAAAACAGGACCAAACGAAGCCTTCTTCGCGCAGCTATTATCTGTGATCCTTGCTGGAGCTCCTCCACCCAGGTAGTAAATCCAGGGGTCCAGGGCCAGCAGGGAGGTGAGCCATCCCGCCAGTCAGGTGTCATTTCCATATCCTGACTTTTCTCAGTTTAGAAGAGGATGCAAACTATTAGGGAGTTTAAGTAATGGCTAACAGTTACTCAGTGACTTAGGGACAGGCTCACCAGGGAGCCAGAGTCAGTTCACATATCGCTTTCACTTTCTCTGACTTCAGTGGTGGGGCTCAACTTTCAATCCTCTGGACTATTTTGTTTCCTTACAGGGTCCAGGTGGAGCCAGATGCCGCCCCCTGGTGGTACTTTGAGTCTGTGCTAGGCATGCTAAAGTGAGCTCGGCGCTGCCAGCTGATTGGCTGGCGTGGGTTCCAAGTGCTTTGCAAGTGCAGATGCTATGGGCCCCAGGCGGCAGCCACAGCCCTGCCCCTCGGGGTTCGTTTTGGCTTGTGAACTCGGGGGGGGGGGGGGGGTGTTTCCCGTTTCTCTCCTATTCGTGTTGTGGTCGTGAATTCATCCAGGATCCGGGAGGATGGTTGGATACCTACTGCGAGGTCCTCACCTGGCCCTCCTGGCAGGTGGGCGGGGATCCACTCCGTGGAGTGTCCAAGGAAGACTGGGTAAGGGCAAGGGGCATCCCTCTGGGTCGGTCCTCCCTGTCTGGTGTGATGCTCGATAACACTGTGTAAGTATCCAAAGGTGCCTCTTGGCCCTAAAGAATCAGGACCTGCTGGGTAGAATGTGGGAGAAACAGAGCCTGCCACCAGCCTCAAAGATGGGAACTCTGAAACCCACGTGTTAATTTCATAGCACCCATATGTTACCCATATTTGAGAGTAAAAACATGGTTAATACCTTGACCACAATACCCACATAGCTCAGAAGGCCATGGTCACCATCTTCCTCTGGCTGGATCAACTTGTTTGGGTTTGAGTCTAAAGGGTTTGAGTCTAAAGGTCAGGTCCTCGCACCAACCTCATCCTGTGCTGTTTCCTCTTAGACAGTTAACCCGTGTGCTCACGGACCAGTGAGAAGTGAAAGGCTTGTAACTGCTTTCTTAAAGACATCCCAGGCTAACGTGACCCATCTAAGACAGCTTAAAGGTGCCCAGCCTCGAGTGATGTAGACTGATGGTGGACTAGGTCCCACCACAAAGACCCTCAGGTGTCCCTTGTCTAATGTGATGTGTTTGTGGGTGAGCCAGGCTCTGTGGGCCAGCTAGCTGCAGAGCTGAAGGTAGGCAGTATAGATAGATACCTTTAGCATCTGCCCAGATGTGACACCAACCCCCACTCCCGGTGCCCCAGGAACAGGACTGTGATGCATCCAGATTGCCAAGGAGGGTCAACCTGCAAATGAGCTTAAACGGAGCTACTGGAGCAATCTAAAGCTTCCCACCGTGTTAGCTGGCCTTTGGTTTTTTGATACAGGGTTTCTCTGTGTAGCCCTGGCTGTCCTGGAACTCACTCTGTAGATCAGGCTGGCCTCGAACTCAGAAATCCACCTGCCTCTGCCTCCCAAGTGCTGGGATTAAAGGCGTGCGCCACTACTGCCCGGCTGCTGTGCATTTCCTACTGTTTACTTGTTTGTTCCCCATGGCTTGTCCAGCTTGCTTTTTTATACTACCTAGCACCACCTGCCCAGGGGTGGTACCACTCATAGTGGACTGGGCTCACCCACATCAATCGCCCATCAAGAAAAAGCCACACCATTATACCCACAAGCCAATCTCAGTGGAAATCCCTTCCTTCCGGGTGGTCTCAGTTTCTATCAAGTTGACAACGCAAACGAGCCCAGGTGCCATGGTGGATGCTCCAAGGATAGAGGTAGTGCTTATGGGTAGATACTTCCTTTATCCTGTGTGGAGCGCCAAGAATGGATTCAGAAAGGGCTGAGCGGAGGCTTTACTGGGTGCTCCTGACGGACGTGAGGGTATTGTGAAGTCAGGGAAGGTGACATGAAGGAGAACCATGAATGTTCCAAGAGACCTGTTCCAGGTCAGTTCTTGCTTGGAACCACATAGCTGTGTCCCGTGGACAGTACAGTTTCTGAAGGAAGGTTCTGGAAGACTTAAGACACACATTCATTAACCTGGTCTTGGGAATGCAAAAGAAATGGCAGATGTTTCAGGCAAGATCCTGCCTCTGGGCCCTACTGGACTTGGGTGCATGAACCGTGAACAGCAATGGGATGTGTGTCTTCCAGGAAAGAGAGCACAGTGGTTTCGGGTTTTTTTTTTTAATATCTTTTCCCTGCCAAGTGCATTATTGTGATGGTCCCCCAGGGAGCCCTCTCTGGTTTATAGGAAAATTCCAGTCCTTGAGGGTTTACAGAGAGTGACAGCTAATCTGGATGCAGCTGTGAGCATGGGGCAGAAAGGAATCTTTTGGTTCCTGCCTGGGTTCTTCGATGTGCTCAGCGCTGTGCCTTGGTCAGCTGGGAGCTGAGAGGGGACACTCTGGGCCTAGAGTAAGGTCATGGTGGGGGAGCAGTGTCAGCTGATCGCTCACTTGCACCATTTGTTGAGGCTTTGGGAAGAACTGTGGCTAATTCAAGATTCTGGAATTCAAGGCCAGGAAGCTGCAATGGACTCACCGGGGGGTGGGGGGGTGGGGGGAGTGAGGTGGCAGTGAGGATGTGAGACAACTGTGTGAAGAAGTGTAGGAAGCACCACCATTCTTCCTGTGTAAGGCCCTGGCAGCGCTCACTTCTGGGAGCTTTAAAACCAAAGGTCACCTTGCCAAGGCCACTTCAGACTGGAGGAGGCTGTTACGCATTTTGCATTTTTGATTTATTGCAGTTTGATTGGTCTTTGTCTGTTTGTGCCCCCCCCCCCACTACTACTTCTTTCTTCTCACTTCCTCCTCTCCTTCCCCTCCTCCTCCTCATCCCTTTCTTCTCCCCTCTTCCCTCTCCAAACTCTTCTCCTCTTCTGCTTCTTCATCCTCTCTCATTCCTCCTCCTTCCTTCACCCTCCCCCTTCTCCACCTCTTTTTTTTTTTTTTAATGATAACAGGTTTTCAGGTAACTCAGGTTATATGAGCTCCCTATGGGGCTAAGGATGAAACATTAAACTTTTTTAAAATATTTTTTTGATGCGTATGGTTGTTTTGCTTGCATGCATCTCCGTATACCACATGCATGTGTAGTGCCCACGGAAGCCAGAGAGGGTGCAGGGTCTCCTGGAGCTGGAGTTACAAACAACTGTGAGCCATCATGTGGGTGTTGGGAATCAAACCCTGATCCTCTAGAAGAGCAGCAAGTATTCTTAACATCTGAGCCATCTCCCAGAACTTGAACTCTTGATCCTTCTGTCTCCACCTTCCAAATGCTAGGATTACAGTATAAGATACTGTATTTGATACATATACGTGCCCAGTGTTATTACACTTGTATATGTGTGTGTGTGTGTGTGTGTGTGTGTGTGTGTGTGTGTGTGTGTGATCTGTCTGTCTTGGGGAGGCAGGGACAGATGACTGCATTGGAAGTAGTGACCCTGGAGCTGGTGGCTTCCTCTGGACACTCCAGGTGCAGCGGCCACAGGACAAACCCTCTTCAACAACCTCGGTGGTCTCTTTCCTATGGACCCCATGGCTGAGTCATGGCCCGGGTGCTGAAGAAGGCCAAGGACCACAGCTCTACATGGGGCCACAGTGAACAGTTTCTGTTCTAAACAATTCTGCGAGCCAAGAAAGTGTCCCTGCAGATAAAGTGCGTAGTGAGCCATGCCCAAGGAAGCCAGCCAGGGCTTGCGTGCCACCTGAGGGGCTCGTGCTGCGTAGAGAGCCTGAGTGGGTGGCTGTCCTTAGCGGCTTTCCCTGCACAGACGATGTTGGATGGTTTCTCAAGACTGCCATCAGCTGCAAATGCTGGTTTGACAGAAAATTCTGAGGTTAGGACTCATACCGCTTAGTGCTGACTTAGGGAAAGCCCCCTGCTCTTTGCTGCTTTCCTGCCTCTGGAACGGGCTGGATGAAGTGGAAGGGATGCAGGTGAGATTTGTCCCACTAAGCACTCTACTGCATTGTGCTGTCCCACTAAGCTCTTTCTTCCTGACTTTCTGGATCAGTATACATCTCCTTCTTTTCTTTCTCATTTCATGAATTGCCTTCAAAATCCACTTCCTCCGTGAAGTGCTCCTCAGAATGCTCCCTAACCATCCTTCCTCCAGCCCCTCCCCTCCCCTGACCTGCTGGGCCGGCATGGCTCCTGGGGGTGCAGTTGATCTCATGCCTTGTCTCAGTTCTTTGTCTCTGCCAGGAGGCCTTGGCACCCCAGCCCAGGGAGAACAGGCATTGTTGCTCATTTACAGCTCAGGCAGGCCCCAACTCCCAATCCTCTCATCTCAGCCTCCTGTTACCATCTCCAGTCTCATTTATTATTTTCGTTTGTTCTTCACAGCCACCTTTTAAAAATGTGGCAGTCATTAAATCTCCCCCCAACCTTACCCCACTCCCCCGTGGAAGCAAACACCAAGGTTCGTAGTATTCATGTGGCTGACTCTTTTCTATTTCTCAGCCTCACTGAAGCTAGGAAACCATTGATTTTATTCAGACCACAGGTGTATGCCTGCATGTTAAAAGGACCCAGTGGCGCGGCACCGTGAGGAAGCATGGCGAGACAGAAAGAGATGGCGAGCTTATAACAGTAATCAGAGCGAGATGTTTGGCTGGGTAACTCTAGATTTTGTTGACAGGAGCCAAAAGCTGTCTGCATCTGAAGAGCAGGCCCTCCCGGGAGACATAGTCTGTCATGCAGATCGCATGCACAAAACACACCAGAAATCAAACCTTTAAGCTGGGCTTTATTCGAGTAGCTGGCAATCTGGGGAGTCCAGGTGACAGCAGAGAACCAATCAATTCAAAGTTGTGTCTTGTCTCCTGGTCTGGTGGGGTCTGGTCCCTGTTATCTATCAACCTTCTCCCTTATAGCAGGGGGGAGGTTTGCAGACACCATAGCCATTTGGGTGACATCTAGATCTAAGTTTAACCGAGAACAATCAAATCATGAGTAGTGCGCATGGGCTAAAAAACCCTTCCAACGCGCATGTGTAGATTCTCCTTCAGAGTGACGTACAAACGTGGTCCTGGAGCGAGTGCGGCAGACAGGTCTCAGGCCTCAGGAAGTGGCTCTGTAAAGGTAGCTAGGACTGATGTCATGTGCAAGGAGAGACAGTCCTTCCTCGTGCCCTTCCACAGCACTTACCGTTATCCTTTTGTGTGCACTGTGCCATCCCGGGAGTCCCTTCCTCCCTAACCGGAACTCGAGCTGCACTTCTAGAAAGATTTCCTAGACATTTCTGTAGACACGTTCCAGCTACAGGGCACACGGCGACGGCTCTTTCCAAATGGGCTGTTTTTCTTGCATAACCTGCTTAGGCTGTTGCTACCGCTGTCAGCTTGACAGGGTGGCCGTAAATCCTGAAGTCATATCCTCTTGCTTTCCCCAGATTATTTCTAGTCCCCACGTCTAAGATCAGCCACATATCCATGTCCTCAGACAGCAGCCTCATTCACCAGTTTTCAATCCTTTCTACCCGGGTTGTTGCTGTAACCTGCTCTGGCCTGTCACTTCTGAACACTTTCAAACAAGCACACGTGTCTATAGTCTCAGTCCCTGGAAGTGGAGGTAGATGTTCAGGGTCATCTTTGGCTACAGCAAGCGCAAGGCCAACCCAGGATAGCTAAGATTCTGTTTCAGGGTTCAAAGATAAAACAAATTGACAAAAATGATAACAACAAAAAAGGGCAGATTATGGTGGTCCCAGCTCCAGCCTCGGTTTCCAGTTGCTTATGAAACAACACTGAATCCTGTTGTGTGCCAGCCTGGGACTGATTCCCTGCACAGTGCACTGATGCCCTTCATACCTTGGGGTGTGATGTCTTCTTCAGTTTAGAGGGGCTCTTTCCACAGTAGCAGAGGCTGAGCATTCTTACCAGAGGCTCCTTGTGCTCTTTTCAGACTGATGGGCCATGAGCAGAAGGTAGGTGTGTGTGTGTGTGTGTGTGTGACTGTGTGACTGTGTGTGTGAGTACATGTGTGTGAGTGTGAGGATGTGTGAGTGTGTGTGAGTGTGTGACTGTGTGTGTGAGTACATGTGTGTGTGAGGATGTGTGAGTGTGTGTGTGAGTGTGTGACTGTGTGTGTGAATACATGTGTGTGAGTGTAAGGATGTGTGAGTGTGTGTATGAGTGTGTGTGAGTGTGTATGTGAGTGTGTGTATGAGTGTGTGAGTGTGTATATGTATGTGTGTGTATGTGTGTATGTGTGTGTGAGTGTGTGTGTGTGTGTTTTCCAGGCTCACACCTCGAAGGGCAAATTCTCCATCTTCCTCCCTCTCCCTAGCACTGTGATCAGGAGTACACAAGGTTGTCTGAGGGACCACTGATGATAGCCACTGGGATGGCGGAGTCAAGCAGGACTTGTAAGGAGGGGCCTGGATGTTGTTGGGCTTGATTAGCACTTACAGAAGGGAAACTGACCTTTGTGGTGTTCAACTGTGTCACCACAGTGTGATCTGATCAGTCCAAAGACTCTTATTTTCTGCCAGTTAAAATTGCCACCTTTAGTTGGTTGTGGTGTCTGTGGTGGTAGTAGCAGGGGAGGGGCGTACCTGAAAATGCCAGCACTTGGGAGGCTAAAGCAGGAGGATCATGAGTTTGGGGCAAACTCATAATGGGCTTCAGAGTAAGAGACAGACTGGGCTACATAGAAAGAGCCCATCTCAAACAAAACTGAAAAAAAAACAAACAACAAATTTCACCTTTTAAAGTCTTGCTTAAATGTTATCTTAAAAAGATTTATTTATTTATTTATTTATTCATTCATTCATTCATTCATTCATTCATGTGTATCTGCATGCCTTTGTGTGCACCATACTCATGAGACTGGAAGAAGGCATCATAGCCCCAGTAGCTGGAATGGGTGTGAGCCACATGCTGTGGATGAGGGATCTGAACCTGGGTCCTCTGTAAGAGCACCAAGTGCTCTTACCTGCTGAGCAAGCTCTCTAGGCTCCAAATGCTATTTTTAACTCTCCCAGAACCAGCCCCTCCCTCGGAAGGATTAATCCCCTCTCTTTGGGCTTTTGCAGGGTGTCTAAGTTAAATCCATTTGACATTTAATGCTTGGCGTTATGGTTGGTTGTGTGTGCAGTGACAGAATGGTCAAGAGATGTGAATCCTAGAGCCAGACTGACTGTGTTCACAGTTCAGTTCTGTCAGTTAGCATCACTGAAACCTTCAGTGAGTTACACCCCACCCTGCCCCACTGCACCCCACTCCCACCCCACCCACCCCATCATCACTCCCCTCACCCCCATCCCCACCCTCACCCCATACCCTCCCCACGCCACCTGCCCCTCCCCTCCCCTCCTCACCCTAGGACTTACTAGGGCACCTGATGTGATGATGGACGCTTGCTTGCCAGATTTTTAAAATTTTACCTTGAAAATGAGGTGTCAGAAAAAGACACCCAGCCGCAGGAGTCACAGTGCAAAGCCAGAAGGTTCTAGAAACCCGGAGCCCTTCCTTGCATACCAGGTTATCACTCAGGTAAGCATGATAAATAACAGTTTTCTCCTGAAAGTTAATTCTCACCGCAGGGGCAGAACTCTCTGAAGTCAGGAGGAGCTGCCCATTGTTTTTATGCACCCTTCAAGATGATCTTACGATTTTATTTTTCTACTAATGTGATGAATTATTTTGGGGTAATTCCTTCTCTTCAGTGTTGGAGATTGAACCTCAGGGCTCATTGTGTACAAAAAGCACCGTGTGGCTGAACTGCACCCCCCGCCCAGCACAGCTTGATTTAATTTAGAATATTAAATCGCTGTGCATTCCTGGAATACAGCCTAGATGTTTGCTTGGTTTTATTCGCTAATATTTTATTTATAATGTTGCATTTGTACCCACGGTATGCGGGTGCGCGCGCGCATGCGTGTTTGTTTGCATGCGCATGCGTGTTTGTGACAGTGGACAGCGTCTTGCTCTGTAGTCTTCCTGGCTGGCTAGAAGCTCAGTCTCCAAAATGATGATCCCCTTGCTTCCCTCTCCATCCCCGGTGCTGGAATTATGGGCTCGTCCCGGCCCACTCAGATGCATCTGCTCTTATAACCAAAAGCTACTTTTCCTCCTTAGGAAGCCATCTAGTTCAGTCCAGTTTTGATGCTACTGAGCCTGCATCAGCTGTGGTAGGCATAAGGGCCCAGGCCAACATGACTGACACCCACCTCAGATGCCGGTCACGAGTCCTGGATAACTCATACTCTTAAGCTTCTGCTTATAAATCCATACCCCACGTCAGGTTTGGCCATTTGCTAGAATGAGTTACAGGACTCTGTAAATCACTTTACTCTTGGTTACTGGCTTATTATAAAGGGGGCAACTGGAAGCTATGCAGAACACTTGGTATAGAAGATGCGGCGCAGGGCTCCCCTGCTGGTACCCCACCCTCCCAGCCCGAGAAAGGTATCATGCAAGTAGGTGGATACTCCTACTTTGGTTAAAAAAATCAAGATGTCCGGAGGCCTAGGTTCCAGGTGATTTTGTTTTTGGAAAGTTGACAGTTAACATTAGTAACCATGTTTATGATATATTTAGTATTGTAAATTTTATAAATTATATACAATGTAATTTAAATAGTAAACTACTAGGACTCTAAATATTATAAATATAAAATTATATAAATAATGTATATTTCAGATAGTGGAAATTATCTCTCGGTTCATAACTTGTAGCTTTAATCTCATTCTGGTCAAAGAACATTCTCGGAATGATTTCAGTGTTTTGAAATTTCTAGAGACTTTCTTTATTGGTGTATATTTCTTAGAAGTTGGATTTTACTTCTTTATCCACTAATATAGTATTGGTCTTTTAATTGGGTTATTTAATTCACTTAAATTAAAAAAGAAGGTATAGTTGGGCAATCTAACTTGTTTGTTGGGTTTGTACTACAAATTGAACTCAGGACTTAGCACACCTTCTCCCACTGAGCTGCAACCCAAGTTGGGCAAACTCTCACTCTTTATTTTCCTTTTTCTCCATCTACTTTATTCTATTTTTCTTTTCTTTTTTTTCCAGATCAACATTTCCTACTGTTTTATTCTTTTTCTCACTCATTTTTATGCATTTATTTCCTCTAGCCATTATCTTGGCAATTAGATACTATGTAACTGTATTCATTACTCTTCTGTTGCTATGGTAAAATCCCCTGACCAAGACCTCCATACAGAAGAGACTGTAGCAACAGAATGTACATTCATTTGAATCCCAGGCGTAGGGAGGTGGGGCTGCTTTGGAAGGGCTGAAGTGGCTGACTATGGTTTGCCCGGTGCTCTAGCAGGGGCACGTTTTTGGCAGCTGCCGATAGTTTCTGCAATTGTGTGACTTTTGGAATTCTGGGAACTTTTCAGAGGGTATATAAATGATAGGGCCCTAAGAGGCATGGGGAGGTGGGGGGGTTGTTGCTCATTTAGTGGGGGTTGGTTGTGGTTTGTTAGTAGTTGTGGTTGAAGAAGTAAAGGGAAAAGGAATTAGATTCAGGGAACTTTCCTCCTCCTCCTCCTCTTCCTCCTCCTCCTCCTCCTCCTCCTCCTCCTCCTCCTCCTCCTCCTCCTCCTCCTCTTTCTCATTTATTTAGTTTTAGAGGGTGAAACTTGGAAGATAAAGGGTGGTTAAAAAAACAAAACAAAACAAACCACACAAAGTAGCAAAGACCGGCTACAAAAGGTTTTATGGCCTATGTTTCTAGAAAGATAAGACCCTATCATGACAGGGAGGCAGGCAGGCAGGCAGGCAGGTCAGCAGGCAGGCAGGCAGGCAGGCAGGCAGGCAGGCAGGCAGGCAGGCAGGCAGGCAGGCAGGCAGGCAGGTCAGCAGGCAGGCAGGCAGGCAGGCAGGCAGGCAGGCAGGCAGGTCAGCAGGCAGGCAGGCAGACAGGACAGCAGGCAGGCAGGCAGGACAGCAGGCAAGCAGGACAGTAGGCAGGACAGCAGGCAGGACGGCAGGCAGGCGTGGTGGCTGGAGCAGGAAGCTGAGTGCTCACATCTTCAACCACAAACATGAAGCAGAGATCATGGCGAAAGTGGGACCAGGGTATAACTCCCAAAGTCCACCCTCCAGTGATGCACTTCCTCCCAAACCTACCAAACACCATGTCCAACTGAGGACCAAGTATTCAAACACCCTATGGGGGGTGTTTCTCCTTCAGACCACTATAGCCACGTTGACTTATTTCTGTCTAATATAGAAGATTACGTTTGTTAGTTTCTCAGTATTGCTAAAAACTGCCTTCTCCAGTCCCCTTTTCATCTGCACCGTTGTCACATGGTCTTGTGTCTAAGCCCAGGTTTAAACTCTACAAGGTGTCATAATTGTTGGCTGATGCTATGCTCGATCCTTCCTGGTACTCTTCCTTCCTTCTGCATGTCCATGTTTCTGTCTAGAGTGACACACTTCGATTATGCAGATCCGTGACTAAGACATTATCTTGAAGACTGTTGCTTACTGCTTTATAAAATCAGCAAAAAAGAAAAAAAAGAAAAAAGGTAGAAAAACATACTTGGCTAAAATAGTGTCTGTTTCTCTTTTCTCCCTTTGCTATAAAATGCGTTTTCCACTGAGGACCAGCATCACATCTCGCTTAGGGGGAGAGCAAGGAAGCTGAAAAACACTGATTGAAAATACTGAACAAAGGTGAGGGAGACAACATATCATGCATGTGTGTGTATACATTCATATGTGTGTGTGTGTGTGTGTGTGTGTATAATTTCTCTTAATATATATATATCATATTTTCTCAGTATTGCTTGAAATATATATACAGTATACACACACACACACACATTAGATTCACTCAGAGAAGAAAATATAAATGCCAATAGAGTTTTACAAACAGAATGTGGCACATATACATCAAACATAGTGTTTAAAGAATCAAAATTACTTACCATCCAAGCAGATGGCTTTCTAAAGAGATGTGTCTGACTTCTCTCACTATGTGGTCCCTTCATCCGACCTCCCTGACTGCCCCATCTGCGGCCTGCTTTCTTTCATCTTGCCAAGGTGCCTAGCTCAATTCAATTCATCATTGCTCAGGCAAGCAGAGCCAGGGGCTCCAAGCCAGGCTTCTGGCTTTCTTAGCACTGAGGCCCTTTCTCTAAGACCCTCATCAGTATGTCTTCCCGAGTGTTGTTCCCTGAGCTGGTCTGGAGCCTGGGAGTCTGGCTGCTCTGAACAGTGCCTGTACGTGGCATCAGGGCCTCTCTCTGACGGCACTGTTTGTTAGCTGTGTCGTGGTGTCCTGTACTAATTAGGCCTAGGGAGGCTGCTGGCAGAATGCCTGATCTGGCAACTGGTGCTTGAATTGTTTTGGAGGGAAGACTGAACATAAAATCTGAGCGGTTAGCAATCATTAAGCACTTACTGTTGTTGAGTCTGTGTGGAAGAGTTCTACAGAGCATCTCGCTCATCCTCACGAGTCTGCAAAGAAATTGCTATTATTCTCCAATTTTATCATTTACTTATTTAGTGGTATGTGTGTGCATGCACATATGCACAGGTGTTTCCAAATGTGTGCTTGTGGAGGCCAGAGGTCAACTGTGGGTGTGATTCCTCAGGAACAGCCCGCCTTGGCTTTCCACACAAGGTCTCTCACTAGGACTCTGGAACTTTTCCTTTAGGCTACACTGTCTGGCCAGATGGCCAAAGAGATTTGTCTGCCAGCACTGCCCCAGAGCTGGGATGATAGGCGCATGCCACGGTATCTGGCTTTTTAAAATGTCGTTTATTTATTTTCATTTTTACATAGCTATTACTCAGCGCTGTGACACATGCCTTTAATCTCAGTACTTGGGAGGGAGAGGCAGGTATCTCTATGAGTTCAAGGCCAGCCTGGTCTACTTGGTGAGTTCCAGGACAGCCAGGGCTACATAGTGAGACCTTGTCTCAAAACAACAACAAAACAAAATGAAACAAAACAAAATGAAACAAAACGATTTATTTTCGTGCATGAGTTTTTGCTTGCAAATGTGTATGTTTGCCACATGTGTGTTTTTGGTCTTGGAAGTCAGAAGACAAAATTCGATCCCCTGGAATTGGAGTTACAGAGGGTTGTGAACATCATGTGGGCACCAGGGCACTGAGCCTAGGTTCTCTGCATGAGTGAGAGCTCTTAACCACTGAGCCATCTCTTCAGCCCCTACACATGCCTTTTTACATGGGGGAGGGGGGCAAGGAATTAAATTCCTCTTGCTTGCCCAGGAAGCACTTTACTCCTGGATCCACTGTGCTTATGGTTACTCCACTAGGAAGTACATAGAGTATCCTGCGCTTTGTTCTAGGGCTGACATCAGTTTCTTTTTTTTTTAATTTTTAATTGGATATTTTCTTTATTTACATTTCAAATGTTATCCCCTTTCCCGGTTTCCCCCACCCAGAAACCCCCTATACCAACCCTCCTCCACCTGCTTCTATGAGGGTGTTCCTCCACCCACCCACTCCTGCCTCCCTGCCCTGGCATTCCCCTACACAGGGGCATCGAGTCTTCACAGGACCTCTCATTGATGCCTGAAAAGGCTATCCTCTGCTACATATGCGGCTGGAGCCATGGGTCCCTCCATGTGTACTCTTCGGTTGGTGGTTTAGTCCCTGGGAGCATTGGGGGTCTGGTTGGTTGATATTGTTGTTCTTCCTATGAGGTTGCAAACACTTTCAGTTCCTTCAGTCCTTTCTCTAAGTCCTCCATTGAGGACTCTGTGCTCAGTCTAACAGTTGGCTGTGAGCATCTGCCTCTGTATTTGTCAGGCTCTGGCAGAGCCTCTCAGGAGACAGCTATATCAGACTCCAGTCAGCAAACACTTCTTGGCATCCACAATAGCATCCAAGTTGGGTGACTGTATATGGGATGGATCCCCAGGTGGGACAGTCTCTGGACCTCCTTTTCTTCAGTCTCTGCTCCACACTTTGTCTCTGTATTTCCTCTCATTGAGTATTTTGTTCCCCCTTCTAAGAAGGACTGAAGCATCCATACTTTGGTCTTCCTTCTTCTTGAGCTTCATGTCTGGTTTTGTACCTCTCAGTGTATAGGATGGCCTGCTGCATCAGCAAAGACCAATTCATTGTGATCGGGTTAGGTTCTGCCCCCAGGCCTCAGGAGCCACACTCAGGAGTTCCTGTGGCCTCAGTCTGTGAATTGTATCTTGGGTATTCTGAGATTTGGGGCTAATATCCACTTATCAGTGAGTGTTTACCATGCATGTTCTTTTGTGATTGGGTTACTTCACTCAGGGTGATATTTTCTAGTTCCAGCCATTTGTGACAGCAGATGCTGGCAAGGATGTGGAGAAAGAGGAACACCCCTCCCCAATTGTTGGTGGGATTGCAAGCTGGTACAACCACTCTGGATATCAGTTTGGCGGTTCCTCAGAAAATTGAACATAGTACTACCTGAGGATTCAGCAATACCACTTCTGGGCATATACCCAAAGATGCTCCAACATATAACAAGGACACTTGTTCCACTATGTTCATAGCACCCTTATTTATGATAGGCAGAAGATGGAAAGAACCAAGATGTCCTTCAACAGAGGAATGGATACAGAAAATGTGGTACATTTACACAATGGAGTACTATTCAGCTATTAAAAACAATGACTTCTGTCATCATTTTTAAGCATGCCGTTGCTGCTGATGCTCTGCAACTTGGTAGTTCCCATTCTCTCTGCAGGAACAGAAGCTGGATAGGACCTTGGAGCATGCTCAACCACACCTCTTATTTTACTGATGAAGAGCCCAAGACTTGGAGCAGGTTAGTGGCATCACCAATGTCACACATCAATGAACAGCAGACCCTGTGTTTAATCTGTTGTGTCTGGATCTTTTCTCGTCAATGATGCTTGTATTTTGCTTGATGGCTGCCATCCGAGGACTTCCTGCCTCACTTTTTTTTTTCCTTACCCAGAAATGTGAATAGTTCTCACCTCAGATTGCCAGTTGTTGCTTCTGATTTTCAAGCTGAAGTACTCAAGTCTGACCACCATCTTCAGTCTGTGGTTTTCTCCCACTTGCCCCCACCACTGAGGTGACAGGAAGGAATGAAGGTGTTGGCCTTGACTCCGTGGTTGGCTTTCTCTGACGCTTAGCAGCTTCAGACTCTAGTCCGTCCCGGGCTCATGGTGGACCCAGGAGACTGCACCTGTTTTCTGGAAGGACACTAATCGTCACCTTCCTTAGGGTGACTGTGTTTCTCTTAGTCTCTGTCACTCATGGAGATGGCAATGCTGAGGCCACAGGAACTCCTGAGTGTGGCTCCTGAGGCCTGGGGGCAGAACCTAACCCGATCACAATGAATTGGTCTTTGCTTAGTGATGCAGCAGGCCATCCCTTACACTGAGAGGTACTGTAATGATAACTAATGCTATGGACCAACTTGATTAGGCAAGCGGATGACAAAATAGCTGAAGGGAAAATACTTTTGGTGTATTGTTATGCACAGTCTGGAAAAGGATCTACAGATGCCATATTTTCAGTCCCGGAATGAGTGAGTTTATTAAGTATAAGCAAGAAAAAGTAAAAGACTAAATGACAAGCGATAGGTAGTAAAATGTCATCAAATTGGGCTTTCACTTTGTCTCCTCTATATCCACCTCCAGACACTCCAAACCACCCAGCTTTTGCACAGTTGCCTCTGCATCTCCAACTTTGCTGTTGAGGCTCCCTCTGCTGGAAGGCTCTGTGTCATCTTTCCGTCGCTACTTGCTTCCTACCCTTCCCTTCCTGTCCCCTTTCTTAATGACAGGATCTCAGGCCAGGGAGGTCTTTAGATTACTATGTAGCAGGTCCTTCCAACCTTCCTGTTTCTTCCTCATGAGCTTGCCTGCTGCTGGGATTATCAGTGTGTGCTACCACATTCAGCTAGCTCTTGTATTTCAGACTAGTCCCAAGCATCATTTTTCTTCAGCTGTTGTTGAGTTGCTTCCATTCAGAGCCAAACCATCCCTGCTGTGCATGGGGAGGTAGGTTGCACTTTGATTTTAGGGGGTTCCTTGAGCTTCCAGTAAGCATTACACTGTTGTGTAGACCTTTAGTGTAATGCTGAACATTTGCATTCCTTGTGGGAGTCTGCAGTCTTGGTTTATGGCATGCGCACTGTGCCTTTATGGTTATCTCCCAGTGAAACTGAGGCCCAAGATACTGAAAACCTTTCATATAGACATTTCACAATTATGTGACCCATCGGCCAGGGGTTGAGTTGTATCCTGCCTGATTCCACTGAGCAAAGACTCTTGGAAGCTTGTATTCAACATGGCTTCTAGATGGTCCTGTGTGCCTTTCCTCACTGTTGAGTTTGCTTTGTGCCCTTCCACAGTGACATCATAGCCACATGAATGACTCTATGCTGAATCCTCCATAAAAGTCACGGAGCTGGCTTGTCTTGGGACTCTCCACTGCACGTACCACACACCTCACGCAGATTTCTCACATCAAATTCTCACACTTTCCAGTACATTTATTTATGACTCACTTTGTCACAAAGGGTGGGTCTGTTCTATCCACCCTTGTCACTCCTCAGTTAGCAGGACACTGGGTTCTGCTGCTCAGCAGAGGACAGGCTCCCATTTACACAGACTAGGAATCACCTCCAGAAGCCACAGTTGCCACTGAAAGTTGCCCTGGAAGGATGTTAGAAAAGGAACCTGACATCAGTGCAGATTTGGGCATCTCCTTGAGCCCTTGTGGCAGCTGTCTGTCTATCAAGACATCTTCCCTCCAGGTGCTGACTCTGATACAATGAGATCCATATCAGGCATATTTGGAAGCCAGCCTGGCTTAAATGTCTCATTCCCCAGCCTATCAATTTCTTCTTTTTTTGGAGGCAGGGTCTCACTGTCTGGCCTTAAACTTACAGAGGTCTGTCTGCCTTTGCCACCTAAGTGCTGGAATTAAAGGCATTGTGTCACAGTGGCCAGCCACCCATATTGTTTTGGTAACCACCATATGGGCACAACTTCCACAGATTATATCCTTACACCTATCAAGATGGCCAAAGTCTTTGGCTTTGGGGGGGATGATACTTATTTGTATGCATGCATAGATATATGCACATGCACACACATATGCCCAAGCATTCATGTGATCATAGGACAACATGTAAGAATCTGTTCTATTACATTGGTTCCTGGGATTGAACTCAGCATGCCAGGCTTAATGGCAAGTGCCTTTATCCACCGAGCTGTCCTGCTGACCCAGACATGGCTTCTTGCCAGAAAGTATAGTTCTCCCACTGTACTGGCTGGTTTTGTGTGTCAACAGAGAAAGGAGCCCCCCTTGAGGAAATGTCTCCATGAGATCCAGCTGTAAGGCATTGTCTCAATTAGTGATCAAGGATGGGAGGGCCCACCATGGGTGGTGCCATCCCTGGGCTGGTAGTCCTGGGTTCTATAAGAAAGCAAGCTGAGCAAGCCAGGGGAAGCAATCTGGTAAGCAGCATCCCTCCATGGCTTCTGCATCAGCTCCTACCTCTAGGTTCCTACCCTGTGTGAGTTCCAGTCTTAACTTCCTTTGGCAATGAGCAGCAATGTGGAAGTGTAAGCTGAATAAACCCTCTCCTCCCCAACTTGCTTCTTGGTCAGATGTTTTGTGCAGCAATAGAAACCCTGACTAAGACACACAGTGAAATGCAGTTGACCGATTGTGCCATGAGTAGTCTGCTTGGCAACAGAATTGACATGTATCGATAGCCCTACACCATATACACATGTGTATATGGGGAACACTAACTGAAGTCTGTGAATTGAAGGGGAAGAAGAGGAGGAGGAGGAGGAGGGAAAAGAGGGAGAAGAGGAAGAAGAGGGAGAAGAAGAGGGAGAAGAAGAGGGAGAAGAGGGAGGAGGAGGAGGAGAAGAAGAGGAAGAGGAGGAAGATGAAGAGGAGGAGGAAGAGGAGGAGAAGAAGAGAAGAGGGAGAAGAGGGAGGAGAAGAAGGAGGAGGAGGAGAAGGAGGAGGAGGAGGAGGAGGAGGAGGAGGAGGAAGAAGAAGAAGAAGAAGAAGAAGAAGAAGAAGAAGAAGAAGAAGAAGAAGAAGAAGAAGAAGAAGAAGAAGAAAGAAGAAAAGGGGGAGGGGGGAAGGAGATTAAGTTAAGAGGGGGCTAGGCCTGGCTGGTATAAACGTGAATAGTGAGGGATGAACATGATCAAAACACATTGTATCACGTATACAATCTTTAAGATTCATGTTGAAAAATTTACAAATTGACTTACCATCTTAACATAATCAACCTCCATGACAGCTCCCAGTGACTCCTCGACCCCATGTTCATGCCTTCTCATTAGGCTATGGGAATAGTGAGGTACGACTTCTGAGGCTAGGTTATAAAAGATATTACAGCTTCTCTTTCCATCTCTTCTTTCTATCATCTTCTCTAGCTGAGTCTGCTGCTGTGTTGGGAGGATGCTTAGGCACTCTGATGACGACAAACATATGGTGAGAAACTGAGGTCTCCTGCCGACAATCATGTGATAGCACTGTCTTGGAACTGTTTTCCCCAGTTCCATCAAAGCCTCATTGGGCTGGACCAAACATTTTCATCTTTCTGATTTTTCTTTCTTAGAGCCGTGACTCTTTATTCTGATTCTCTCATTTTTTTCTCTCATATTCTCCCCCCACCCCCGTCTCTCTCTCTTCCAAACAGGATATTCTTGTGTAGCCCTAGGGAACTTTGAACTCACTCTGTAGACCAGGCTGACCTTAAACTCATAGAGATCCACCTGCTTCTGCCTCTTGAATGCTGGGATAAAAGGTGTGTGCCACTATTTCTGGAGCATTTGTTTTCTTGTATCCTTGAAAAAAGTGGGGTTTATTCTAGAATTTTCTTCAGTACAATTCTGTGTTGATTCATTTACAAGCCCAGCATTTCCATCTGGTCGGGCTCACATCCCTCCCTCCCTCCCCCAATGATTATTTCCATTCTTTCCACAAACAATTAAATATTTCTTAATAACACTGGATATTTATTGTCTGATGTATATAGGAGGAAGGACCTAGAGGAAGAGGAGCAAAGATACTTTGTTAATTTCCTTTTTCTTTTGTAGATGTGTATGTATGTATGTATGTATGTGCACCATGCACATGCAGTGCCAAGAAGCCCTGTTTAGAGCTGCAGATCCCCTGAAACTGTTGTTGCAGCTGTTTGTGAGCCCTTCTATCATGTGCAAGAGCAGTAAGTGCTCTTAATCGCTGGGCCATCTCTCCAGCCCCTCATTTCCTTTTCTAAATATTTTATGGCTTGTGGTACTTTCTTTTACATGTTTATAAAACTTGGAGCCACCTTTACGGGAACCTAGCCTTATGATTTCCAAAAAAAGTAGATGTGAAATGCCTTTTGGGAGGTGAGAATGAATGCCTTCTGCACAGGACAGTGCCCGGGTGACTTATTTCTGTATTCCAACATCTTCCAAGATGTGTTCCTGGAAAAACAAAACAAAACAAACCAAACCATGGAGCCATAATAATAAGGTCTTGCTCAAAGGTTTGTGATGAAAAATCTTGGGGATCAGCAGACTAAACAAAGTTGAGCAAGTTCTAATTACTTCAGGTCTTCCAGGAGTCTTCATATTGTTACTATGTGGAGACTCCAGTTTAAACTTCAGGACTGCTGGTTCATCTCTTGTTCCCTTCTCAGGACCACACTGCAGCAAAGCCTCTTTACATAAAGCATTCCAAGGTGTCTTCATAAACCCTCGGAAGGTCTATCAGTGTACAAAGAAACATGTAGCCCCGTACGGTCTCACTTGCTGGGGTATGATAATAGATCGTCTTATTTCAAATAGAAGACACTCAGGTTCACAAAGGTTAGGTACCTGTGGTGAGCGGCTGCTTGTTGGGGGACTAGGAACAAGGGAAATATTCTAGCTGAATAACCCAACGTGATGGGGGTTGCATTTTTTTTTTCTTGGCAAGACCTTGGATATGACACCTTCACCAGCTCCCTAAGCTAGCCTTGGATTTGGCATCCCCCTATAGCTCCAGGGCATTGTGACATATCTCAGGTGTGCATAATTCTTCCAGGACCTGATCTCGTCCTCATTAACCCAAGTTGTCTCTCTCATTTCCAGTCACAACTAGAGTATATTGTTACTTGATATTTATTTATGGACAAGCTAGTCTTTGTCTCAGATGCACACACACACTCCCCAAGCCCCATTCTTTTAAATTTGAGTGTCACTATGATTTTTTATAACCCATCTGGTAGTGAGCGGTTACAGACAGGAAAGAGGGCTACAGCTTGGGGTACCGGAGGAAAGGCACTCCCGAGAGAAAGGGAATCTGGTGTGGCGCTCCCTTGCCACACTCCAATCCTGCACCCATCTGGAGCAAATTCCGCAGAAAAGGCGAGCCCCGCAGCCCCCGGCAAGAGAGCCTAGCAAAGCCTTAGGACACTATGAAGAATAGAGTAAACGCAGGGCACCAGCGCCTGTAGGGCGAGGCCGGAAGTGAGCTGAGGGCGGAAATCCTCTGCAGGAGCCTAAGCGTCCTCTCTAGGAGTGTGGAGGTCTTTGCATCTCCTTGGTCCAGTGGAGGGAGCGGGGAGCCCGCCAAGTTTTTGGGAGACTCCTTACCTTTGGTGCTGACAGAGCCACCTAGTGAGGATGGGAGACCACTGACATTACTGCTTAAAACAAAACAAAACAACACACAATAAAACAACGAAGACACCGGAGCACAGTAGGGCACCACCTAAATCTTCAACAGTTCCCTATCCCCTACTCCCCCAGCATAGAACACATATTTTTCCAAAATCTTTTTATTTTAAATTATGTATTTATTTATGTGCACACGTGTCTTAGTCAGGGTTTCTATTCCTGCACAAACATCATGACCAAGAAGCAAGTTGGGGAGGAAGGGGTTTATTCGGCTTACATTTCCATACTGCTGTTGATCACCAAAGGATGCAGGACTGGAACTCAAGCAGGTCAGAAAGCAGGAGCTGATGCAAAGGCCATGGAGGGATGTTCTTTACTGGCTTGCTTCATCTGGCTTGCTCAGCCTGCTCTCTTATAGAACCAAGACTACCAGCCCAGAGATGGCACCACCCACAAGGGGCCTTTCCCCCTTGATCACTAATTGAGAAAATGCCTTACAGCTGGATCTCATGGAGGCATTTCCTCAACTGAAGCTCCTTTCTCTGTGATAACTCCAGCTGTGTCAAGTTGACACAAAACTAGCCAATACAACACATATTTTAATTTTAATATTTAATTATATATTTGTGTATGTACACATGTGTTTTTAAATCACATTTTAGTGTGTGTGTGTGCTGATGCCCTGGAGGCCTGAAGAGGTTGTCAGATCTCCTGGAGCTGGAGTTATTCGTGGTTGTGGGCCACCTGATGTGGGTGCTGGGATGGAACTCAAGTCTTCTGTAAGAGCAGTCTGTACTCTTAGCAGCTGAGTCAACTCTTCAGCGTGTGTGTGTGTGTGTGTGTGTGTGTGTGTGTGTGTGTGTATACATACTCATATACATATATTCTGAGACAGTGTATTTTTCATGCAACACACAGGAAAACTGATGATGATGATGTATTAGAATGGTTTCATCTGTGAAGCCTCACATTGAATGTAGGCTGGTGCTATACTTGAGCTGTTTTTTTTTCTCTTCATACCCTGGGCACGAGCACACACAGCGGTCCCTCTACTTCCTTCTCTAATTCCAGTTGGCTCATCTGTTGAGTCATGGTTTCAGGTGAGCCAGCTTTTATGCACTATTGTATCTGTATTTTCTGCTCTATAAAATAGTGAAATTTGAGTGAGTTTATAACTGCTGAGTCTGGTGGAGGGAAGAGCTGTCCAGGTGTAGTAATGTGTGGCATTTGATGCAAGAAAGAGTGTGGTGAAATTAGTTCATTTGGGGTAATGGATTGCCAATGTGTGCAAACCCACTGAAGAGCTGCTTGGCATTTTAGAGCAAAGCCATTTACTGCGTTCACTGCTCTTACTCATGGCATCCCACCTGTCTAAGCAAACAATACTGGAGAAGGGAAAAGCTACATTTCTGAAGTAATTTAAAAAGCATATATACACACAGGCACACACACACACACACACACACACACACACACACTGTGTGTGTGTGTGTGTGTGTGTGTGTGTGTGCCTGTGTGTATGACTATTTCTTCTGTGTGTACGTCTATGCACCATGTGTGGGTTTGGTGCCGGTAAGGCAGAGGAGCTTGTCAGATCCCATGGAACTGGAATTATGCACGGTTATGACCCACCGTGTGATGCTGGGGATTGAACTAGATTCTCTGGAAGAGCAGCCAGTGTCCTTTAATCATTGAGTAGCCTCTCCAGCCCTCTGAAGTAATGGTTACAATGGACAAGTGTTGATTTTGATTGCTTAACTTTCAGTTTGTTTTTTCCTGATTTTTAACACAAAAGACCCCCCCCCCTCCTCTTGTTAGAAGTCAGCTACCTACCAATGTATGTGGAGTTGAGCACATGCCCCAGGTCTGCTCAATCATATTTTCCAGTCTAGAAGAACATTAACGCAGGAAGTGAGGAGCCAGGTTACAAGAGTCTCAGTTTTGTCTCTGCAGCTAAGGTCCTGAATTTCAACTTGTTACATTGTAGTAGCTCTAAGCCAGTAAATTGTTACATTGTAGCCTCCCTAGACCAGTGGATTGTTACAATTCAGCCTCTCTAACTCAGCAGATTGTTACATTGTAGCCTCTAGGCCAGCAGATTGGTATGTAGCCTCTCTAGGTCAGTGGATTTGTTTGTTAGTAAGCAATACTTAAGAAGAGTTGTAGGGTGGGCTAATGACGCAGGTGGAATGCCTAAGTGCCATTACCTTCATGCCCTTATCTGATCAGTGATTCCCGTGTCTCTTTCTACTTTTCTCTTTTCTTTTCACCTTCCACATGCTCCAATATCATCTACTGCACTGCCCTGAAAATTGTTTCATGTCTTTCATCAACTGGAAGTATTCTGAGAGCAGGACTATGTTTTTATTTTTTGAACCGTGGGTCTTGAACATGGTTTCTACTCTAGAGACGGTGGAAATTTTTGAAAAAATGAAATACACCTTGGCAACTAAAAAAAAAAAAAAAAAAAAAAGGTAAACATAGGGCCGGAGAGATGGCCCAGAGGTTAAGAGCAAGAGCACTTGCTGCTCTTGCAGAGGACCAGGTTTGAGTCCCAGCACTTAGGTGATGGCTTACAACTGCTTGTGACTCTAGGTCTAGGAGTTGTGACATCCTCTTTTGACCTCTGTGTGCTTCTGCACACACTTGGTAAACATAAACTCATGAAGGCAAACACACACACACACACACACACACACACTAAATGAGTAAATGAAGCTTTAAAAAGGTAAATATAACCCTAGGGAATGTAGAATGTAAAATTCTCTTGTAAAAAGTGGTTAATCCAGCCGGGCGTGGTGGGGCATAGGGGCATACCTTTAGTTCCGGCACTCAGGAGGCAGAGGTAGGTTGATCTCGGAGTTTGGGTCATCCTGGTCTACAAATCGAGTACCAGGACTCCACAGAGAAACCCTGTCTTGAAAAACAAACAGACAGACAGACAGACAGACAGACAAATGTAGTTAATCTATGGGGATTGCAAAACCTTATTTTTTTTTTAAGTCCCAAACTCACTGCCATATGCGATCACATGAGTTCCAGGAACAGACTTATACTTAAGACTCATGTTCTTTTTTTGTTTTGTTTTGTTTTTTGTTTTTTCAAGACAAAGTTTCTCTGTGTAGCCCTGGCTGTCCTGGAACTCACTCTGTAGACCAGGTTGACCTCAAACTCTGCTTGTCTCTGCCTCCCAAGTGCTGGGATTAAAGGCGTGCGCCACCACTGCCCCACAGGGCTCACTTTCTACATTACTATTTCCTTGTCCTGCTTTGTAGGTGAGCTTTTTCCTTTGTGGATTAGTACATTATTATGAAATAACCATTCTCTTCAGAGAGATCAAATTTGCCCTCAGGATATCAGCTTTCATTGTGCAAGTCCAATAACTGAAGTGCAGAAATTTATACATTCAAAGTAGAGCTCTCTCTCTCTGTCTGTCTGTCTGAATCACTCTGTCTCTGTCTCTCTCTGTCTCTGTCTCTCTGTATTCACATGTGTACATGTGTTTGCATATACACACACATATGTGTGGAGGCCAGAAGTCAATGAGAGGTCTCGTGAGATCTGGGGTTCTGCCTATCTTCCCGGCAGGTCTAGGGTGACAGTTTGTCCCACTTTGCCTTAAGCTTTTATATAGGTGTGAGGATCCAAACTCAGTTCCCCATGCTTATGTAGCAATCACTTTACCCACCAAGCCATCTTCCCAGTCTGAGAGGAGTCTTCAGATGCCACAAGACAACATCTTCATTTGGTGCCCTGAGAAGTGAATAAGGTCAGGCTAGCTCAGAAACCCTTTCTATGGGTGAAGGGTTGTGTTCTGATGGTGATATTGAACAAATGACATTGGCATCTGTTTCCCCACCATGCAAGACTTTCCTTAAAACCATGTCAAAAATTCCTACAGTTGGGGAAGATGGATTGGAAAATTAGTTTGCAAACACTCAGTGTAGATCTCATTTAAAGCTCTTAGCCATCAAGACTACAGTTACTCCAAAGACACCCAGTTCCCTGGTCCTGAGATGAGCTGTTCCGTTTATGGGATGATTATAGTTACTAGGAAGATTTTGAATAGAGTTGGTTTTTATGTAACACTTAAGTTAGGTTTTGGCTCCCCATCGTCTTCCTTCTTGAGGGTTGGTATGGGGCTGGAGAGATGGCTCAGCAATTAAAAGTGTACTTGTTTTACAAAACAGTTCATTTGGTGTTTGCTGGATAGTTTGAAATTTGAACCCAGAAGGAGGCGATCGAGGATGAGAAGGAGGAAGTAAGATCCAGTGATAGTATGGCCAAGCAGGCGACAGGCTCAGTCTCAGAGAACCAGCTTTCCTGAAGCATTGCTATTATTACACCTCTCTTCATTCAAAGACCTTCAATGCCTCCCACTTACCTCCTTTATACAGTTCACTCTTTCATCGTCTGGCCCAGTTAGATTTTTCTACCCACAGCTTCACTGTCCCTCAACTAGATGTCTCAGCAGCTGTAATGAGATGGAGACAGATGAAGAGACAGGTGATTGGCAGGTTGAAAGCAACATTCGAAGGAATCACAAGAAAAGAGCACAAGGGGAGCTGATCTTCAGAAACATCTAACTCCAGTGTAAGGTATTAGATGGCAACAGTTTTTCTTGTAGGATGTGGGGTGGGGTGGCTTATGCCTGTGGGTCCTAGTACTCCAGTAGGCTGAGCCAGGAGTGCTGTGAGCGTGAGGTCAGCCCAGGCTACATAGTGGGTTTCAGGCAAGCTTGTATTAAAGAGTGGGACTCTGTCTCTAGAAACAAGCCAATTGTGGTGGTTTGAATAAGAGTGGCCACCAGAGGGCTGGTGAGATGGCTCAGTGGGTAAGAGCACCCGACTGCTCTTCCGAAGGTCTGGAGTTCAAATCCCAGCAACCACATGGTGGCTCACAACCATCTGTAACAAGATCTGACGCCCTCTTCTGGAGTGTCTGAAGACAGCTACAGTGTACTTATATATAATAAATAAATAAATCTTAAAAAAAAAAAAAAAAAAAAAAAAGAGTGGCCACCAGAGGCTCATATATTTGAATGCTTAGCCTCAGGGAGAGGCACTCCTTGAGAAGGTCTAGGAGGTGTGGCCTTGTTGGAGTAGGTGTGGCTCTTTTGGAGGAATGTGTCACTGAGGATGGGCTTTGGGTTTTCTTAAGCCCACATCAAGCTCAGAGTCTCCCTCTTAGCCAGCGGATGGGGATGTAGTTCTCAACGACTTTGCCAGCATTATTTCTGTCTGTATGCCACCATGTTTCCAACCATGATGATAATGGACTGAGCCTCTGAAACTTTAAGCAAGCCCTCGATTAAAAACTATCTTTTATAAGAGTTACCTTGGTCATGGTGTCTCTCCACAGCAATAGAACACTGTTTAAGACACCAGTGAGGGGGCTGGTGAGATGGCTCAGCAGTTAAGACTCTGACTGCTCTTCCAGAGGTCCTGAGTTCAAATCCCAGCAACCACATGGTGGCTTACAACCATCTGTAATGAGATCTGACTCCCTCTTCTGGTGTGTCTGAAGACAATTATAGTGTACTTATATATAATAAGTAAATCTTTAAAAAAAAAAAGGCACCAGTGAGAAGCCAGCACGGCAGTGTGCGCATGTAATTTCAATGCTTGAGAGTCAGAAGCTGAATAATCAGGAGTTTAAGGTTATCTTTCGCTCTGAAGCCAATCTGAGGCCAGGCCAGCCTGGTCTACAGGGGACCCTGTCTCAAAAACCAGAGGTGGGGTGAGGGAGGGAGGGAGGGACGGAGGGAGGGAGGGAGGGAGGGAGAGATGGAGAGACGGAGAGACAGAGAGACAGAGAGACAGAGGGGGGGGATTCTTGTGGGGTTTAGTGATTTTTGTTTCTTTGTTTCACTGATAGATACTTTTCCGATACTACCTCCAATTCCCCAAGAAACCAAAGGAAAAAGAGCTGAAGAGGCAGGAACTTGGGGATGCTCCCTTACTCTAGAAAGCCATCAGAATGATACTTGCTGATTAATGCTATTGGCTCCTGCTTGTTTTTGTTTTATTATTTTTCTATTGCTTTAACAGAACACCATGACCACTGAAGCATAGAAAAGAGAACATTTAATTGGGCTTGCTTTCAGAGGGTGAGAGTCCACAATAAACTAAAGGTGCCCCGGTGGCAGGAACAGCTGAGAGCTCACATTCTGATCTGCAAATAGGAGGCAGAGATGGAACTCAAAATGGAAGCAAGTCTTCTGAAACCTCCGAACCAGTCTCTAGTAATATTCTCCCTTCAGCAAGGTCAAACCTCCTCATCCTCCAAACAGCCGCCAACTGAAGAGCAGGTGTTCCGACACAGGAGCCATTCTCATGCAAATCACCGCAGCTGCTTGTGAAGGGAGATGGTGGCTTTGAGGAGTATGTGTGAGTCACAGAAATGTCAAGGTCCCCACAGCTTCCAAGTAGATCTTGGGGTCAGTTCAGGAGAGGACATTGTAATAGATACTTTTGCATGCATTACATAGCTTTTAAAAACATTGATTGATTGATTGATTGATTGATTTTGTGTGTGTGTGTGTGTGTGTGTGTGTGCATGCGTGCGTGCTCACTTGAGCACATACATGCACTCAAGACTGGAGCAACAAACACGTGTAGGTCAGACTTTGTTTGTGGGAGTCAGTTCTCCCACTCCACCATGTATGCCCCAGGGACCCAACTCAGGTCGTTAGGTTTGGCAGCAGGTGCCTTTCCCCACTGTGCCATCTTTCCAGCCCGTGAACAGCTTTAAATGGAGGAAGGATTTATTTGGGCTCATGATTTCAGAGGGCTCTATCTGTGTTCACTTACCTCCATGCACTTGGGCAGAAAATCATAGCTGTAGCAGTGTGTGAATGGAGGAGAGATGTTCACAGCATGGGAGCTAAGAAACAGAGAGAAGGAAAGGACACAGGAAGTGGTCAGGAGAGGATAGAGTCCCAAGGACATGCTCCCAGTGACCCGCTTTTCTAACAAGGCCTTATCTACTTCCTTTCACCACTTCCCAAGAATACTGTCATATGTCTGTCTGTCTATCTATCTATCTATCTATCTATCTATCTATCTATCTATCGGGAGGGCACAAGTTGACATCCAATGTATTTCTTAATCGTTCTCCATCTTATTTTTTGAGGCCAGGTCTTTCACTGAACATGGAGCTTGCTGATTCAGGTAGAATGGTTAGCTTGCAAGCTCCTGGGATCTCCATATTCCTCCCTCTCTCCCCCCGCAGGGATTATAGATGCACACCACCATGTTTTTCTTTCATCTCCTCTTCATCTTTCTCCTATTCCTCTTCTTTATAATCTGGGTTCTCAGCAAACTCACATTCCTGTCCTTGCACATCAAGCTCCGCACTGAATGAGCCATCTCTCTAGCCCCAATACTATCATGTCATGAATCCATCATGGAAGTCATTCATACATTAGGTCAGAACCCTTAGGATCTCGTTGTCTCTTACAAATGACATCATAGCTACCTTCAGACATACGTCATGCCAATCTTCAGGTGCTATTCTTTCTGTTTAAGTTGACCATTTAAACTGTCACCACAGACTCTCTGCTGGTATACGTCCTGTTTAGGTCAGGCACTTCTGACCGATTAAAGGGGTTTCAATAGAATAAATACAAATACAGTGCACCATGGAATAGTTCCCTTGGAGTCTCTTTCCCTGCAATGGGTCTCTTACCTATTCCCTTATGCCTACCCCTCTGTGATTGCTGTGGCAGGCATGACTCTATTGTGGAGAGCCGTGCCGCTAGCAATCGCCATTATAAGATGGGGCTGGCCTCCGCTGTGTCTAACTAGTAAACAAGCCTTGTAAGCAGATGCGAGAGTGAACTCACGCCTAGTCACTGCCCATCTCGGGGCGTAGTAATGGGGTGATGGGCGAGCAACGAATCAGGAGCTGACACGCCACATCAGGTGCTGAAACGCCATGGCTGAGGGCTATATAAGCAACGCCATTTTCCGGGGTTGGGGTCTGCCGCAGAAGAACCGGTGGTTGCGTGGGACGCGACAGGGTATGTTTGTGGTAGTGCTCCACTTCCCTGCCTTTGGTTAGGGAGAGAGAGAGTCTCATTATGTAGCTCTGCCTATCCTGGAAGTCACTATGTAGACTGGGCTGGCCTTAAATGTATGGAGATCTGACTGCCGCTGCTTCCAGAGTGCTAGGATTAAATGCATGCTTAGCTACGCTCAGCTTAGTACTCAGCTCTTGGATGTCTAACTTGTGACATCCTATGTGGTCTGAGTTCAGAGAGGCTCACTTTGTAGGGAAGATTAAATGCCACAACTAACCCTTTGGGGCTGGTTTATTGTAAGAAAAAGAATTTGACTTAGAATATTGACATCATAGACTTGAAAATTGAAAGCTACTTGAAATTCAAGTCTGGATCCTTGTTTCTAGAGAGAGGAAGAGGTTATGTAATTTGATCAAAGTTACTTAGTATCAACTAATCCATAGCAACAAGAAAAGCAGGTCTGGATCATGTGGGAGAGGCCACAGGAAGACCTTTGGGGGGAATTGATATATTCTTTACCTTGGCTGTGTGCATATTGTTTTGTATATATGTTAAAACTTACCTGATTATACACTTCAAAGATGAATGGTTTCTTGTACACCAATTATACCTCGATAAAGCTACTTAAAACACTCCTTATTCTGTCAGAGGCGGAGCAGGAGGTCTACAGTACACTTTTTGTGTCTTGAGACCTCCATATCCTCTTATGAGCCCCAAGTTTTTTTTAAATCAAAGTCTATTTTACACTGTAAAAATATCTCTTTCTATAGTGTCAATGAAAACATTCTATACAGGGACTAGAGAGATGGCTCAGCAGTTAAAAACACTGGCTGCTCTTCCAGAGGACCGGGGTTCTGTCCCCAGTACCCACATGGCATCTCACAGCTGTCTGTGATTTCAATCCTAGGAATATGGCATCCTTTTCTGATTTCAGTGACATTGAATGCACACAGTGCCTGGGTATGTATGCAGATGGGCAAACCACTCAAACACAAAAAATAATGAAAACATTTAAAAAAATGCTACACTTCCAAATTTTCTAGAATGAAAATTAATAACACCCTTAAAAATGGTGAATGGCTGGGGGCTGGTGAGATGGCTCAGCAGTTAAGAGCACCGACTGCTCTTTCAAAGGTCCTGAGTTCAAATCCCAGCAACCACATGGTGGTTCACAACCATCCATAACGAAGTCTGATGCCATCTTCTGGAGTGTCTGAAGACAGCTACAGTGTACTTACATATAATAAATAAGTAAATAAATAAATATTAAAAAAATGGTGAATGGGTGTTACTAGCTCTAAGGGGACTTGTCTGGTGGGCAGATATAAGTGTGTGCTGCTGAGTGTGGAGAAGGAAGGGTCAGAAGAAGTGATCTTGTCTCTTTTTCCTTTGTTCATTTCTAGCTGTGCTTATAGAACACGTACCCAAATGAATTTAATTTAATTTAGGACAATAAAGGCAAGATGGACAGGGTATGTAATACAGGATTGAGCTTTGTGGCAGTAGCCGGTGGTTACCACTGGGCTAAAACGGTTTCTAAACAAGCCCTGGTTGAAGAAGATTTTTCTGGAAAGTTCCAATTCCTCTTTCCCCATCTCTGAGCCAACAGGCAGCATGCCAAGTGTGGATGCTTTCTAGCTGTCTAATTGTCTTTGGAGAAGGGCGAGCCCAGCCTCACTTCCCTTCTGTTGAACTGCAGCTGACCAGTGAGGTGCCTGCTGGCCCCACGTGGTTCCTCAGTGGAATATTAGGTATTGATAAGTCTTCAGAAGGTGTTGTTTGTCCAATTGAGTGAGGGAGAAATACTCTCCATCTAAGAGGATCCCCCAAGTTCCTGTTTTATTTTTACATTTGCAAATGTAATAGATACTTGTGACAACTTCCAACACGACAGAATCCTATGAATGCAAATGAGAACAGTGTGGGCTGAGGCCCATTGAGTCAGGTGAACCCAACTCCATTTATGTCTAAGGCAGGGAGTTATCAGTTGTCACAGGAGTGGGTGCTGCGGAGCTCATTAAAGTGTTCGAAGGCATGCGATGGACTCCAAGACACCTCTAGTCATCGATGGCACCAGAGACGTTTCTCTCCTCTTCTGCTGCTGTCCGCAGTCATTTGGGCTGCTCTGCCAGATTCTGCTCTTGGAGGCTGACCCTAAGATTCACCTCAGCCAGGCTGAGCTGCCCTCTTTATTGCAGACTAGAAGAGTGGCCATCCACAGTAGGAGACTGATGGCAGGACGAGAGATTTCTGGTGTTTATTCTCCAAGAGTTCTGTCCTGGAGACAGTCAAATCTCTCTGAGAAGACTATCTTCTACATAGAGAACCAGCTCTCCTTCCTTTGGGCTTTGGTAATGGGAATGACTTTCCAGTATTTGTCTCTCTCCAGACTTTCCCACGCCTTCTGGTGACTCCTTTTTTTTTTTTTTTTTTTTTTTTTTTTTGGTTTTTCAAGACAGGGTTTCTCTGTAAAACCCTGGCTGTCCTGGAACTCACTTTGTAGACCAGGCTGGCCTCGAACTCAGAAATCCTCCTGCCTCTGCCTCCTGAGTGCTGGGATTAAAGGCATGTGCCACCACACCCGGTTTTCTGGTGACTCCTTTAACACTGGCCAATTTCTAAGAAATTACTTCATGGAACTTCCTGCTTCAAAGCAGTCAGATAGATTCACCATGAGGAAATGAACCCCTTATGGTCCCTCCTCCCCTCCCACACTGTAAAAGAAGCCCAAAGGTGAGAGACATGCCTTTTAAACTCTGTACCCCCAGTCCTTGGTACAGTGGGCTGAACTACGGAAGCTACGACATTCTATCAAGATGATTATTGACTTAGGTATCGAAGGACATTGCAGCTTGTGTGGATGGCACACCATCATACGTAGAATAGATTTTGTTCTTTGAGGACAAGATCCATGGCACTGTAAATTGCGTTGCATAATATTTAGGGCTGTGATCTAAGTTTAGGCTCTGAATCACACTCTTATAAGGATGACAAGAACACAGGATACCCGTGATGAAGAGGACAATGACAGAATCATTGTAACGGAGTCATAGAACGATTAGCTATTAGCACTATGCTCCTCTGACTTGTTGGATTTGAGGGTCAGTCTCTTTGTTGAGGTATTGTTTACAAACAGCAATGGACTCTAATTTGAGCAACATAATTGAGTGTTAATAGATGAATTCGCCAGTGTAACCACCAATGCCTATTAAGGTGGTCACCTTTACAAAGATTAGTTTGTATGTATAAATGTATGCATGTAAGTGTGTTTGTGTGAGTGCACGCCTGTGCGTGGGAAGGCTGGACACACATGTTCATATGTGTGGGTGTTGTGGTCTTGGGTGTCCTGCCTTACAAGCCAGCTACTTGTTATTTAAGATATGGTCTCTCATTGGTCTGGAGCTCGCTGCATAGGCTGGGCTTGCTGGTTAGGTATCTCTAGGGATCTGACTGTCTTCTTCCAGTACTGGAGTTACAAGTGTACTTAATGCTCCGTTTTTCTTAGAAAAAAAAAAAGTGGGTCTCTGGGGATTGAACTCAGGTCCTCAGGGCTGCACAACAGGTACTTTACCCACAGTGCTCCCCTCAGTATTGAACATTTATATTTCTTGGCATTTCCCCTTCTGCCCATTCCCATTCCATCACAGACCCAGCCCTTCCAAACTGCATCAGTATTATGATCTGGTGTCCAGTGAGCTCCCTGTCACCATCCTCCAATCCTGCTGACTCCTGCTTCTCTATCCTCTCTCACTTGCTTGAACCCCCTTTCCCTTCGAGACCCCATAATGCCCCCTCATCACAGTTGCCATCCACTCAGACAAAAGGCCTTCCCAAAGCACTGTGTTGTGCCGTCTGGTTTTCGACATATCTGAATTGTGTTTTGCACTGGTTTTATGCAATTATTCTTTCCTTCCATGAAACTGTAAGTTCCTTGAGACAGAGATGATGGGAATCACAGCCTGTTTTGAATGCCAGGCCTTTCGGCACAAAGCCCAGCACACAATATAATTGTTGTTTAAATAGGTTAACGGCATCAATTTCTTTTCCAGGCTGCTACCTAAACCTTTTATATCAAATTACATATTGGAGCATTTTGGAAGGAACAGAGACTTAGCTCTGCGGGAGAGCCCCAGAGACACTCTTGCCCTTGGGAAGGCCCTGGCCCAGCTTGCCTCAAGGGGCTCTCACCTGCCTCACAGCTCCTGTTGGTTTCTGCCTGTACTGTTTGCTGGCTTCTCTATGTTTTCTGGCTTCCTCCACTCATCTTTCATTTCTGCTTCCCCCCTGAATTCAGCTCGCAATTCACCTCAGATTCCTCTTGTCTCCATGTCCCATCTCTCTGGCTCTGGTTGACATCTGCAAAGGTAATATAATAAATACTCTAAGAAGCGTAACCTAAGCTTTGTGGAACCACATCGCAGGCTGAGGACCAGCCTCTGGTACACCCACCAAGCATCTCTGGTCCAATAGGCTAAGAGAAAATCCTCCAAAATATGACTGCTTCACAGGGAAGCTTGAAAGAAGAGATGACAGTGAGCAGCATGCTCTCTACGACGGCTCCTATTCTAGAGCTGAGCACAATTCCTTACATTTTCGATTTTCCTCATTGCTGAATGACTTAAGCTCCCAATCCACCCCCTTAGGAAATCACCTCTATTTTCCTTACTCAGAATTTATAGAACTAAGAAATGCTGGCTTTATTTGCTTATGTGTATTCCGTGTAACACTAAACCCAGAAGTTGTTCCATGAGGAAACGTCAAGACATTGCAGCTTTTTCCTGGGATCCCAGCTCACATAAGGAACACGCTTCTCAGAGGTCTGGTATGATTGGCAGAAACCCCGGTCCTCTGCATCAACCCATCCCTGGAGAGCTCACATCCTTTTCACTGAAGTTTGTGATGTGGGGGCTTCTGCATGGGGCCCAGGGGAAACGAGCACTTTGACATTGTTTGCAAACTGGAGTCAGTGTTATGTGAACATGTGTGTGAGCATGCTTTCTGAGAGTGTCCACAGCGTTCAACGGATTCTTACAAATAAATGTGCCTGAAAGGAAAAAAAAATAGTGGATAAGGGCTTAGATGCTAAAGGTATACCAGTTGACTGAGCACCACTAAGGCGAATCCCTTTGTTCTTTTTCAACTTAAACATGCGAGATGCGACATTGTATATCTATCCTGCTTGTGTAGACTAAGTGGAGGCTTCATCCTTTTTTTTTTTTTCTGGATATATGCCAATATAGGCTCATCAATTGGTGACACATACCAATCTCCCCAGACAGGTTGACCCTGGAGGGGGGTTATGAATGTGTGGAGCAGGTGGCCACTCTGGAGGCATCTATTCTGTCCCATCTGCCCAATTTTTAGGTCAGTTTAAAAGTTCCTTTAAGAGTCTATTAAAGACAAACAAATACAAGTATCGGGAATTAGAAGTAAAATATAATTTGCCTAAGGGCACACAGTTAGCTAAAGAGTGTCTATGGGCTTCTTCACTTCTTCCTCTCTTGAAACCAACATCTTACTAGTTAGTCTATTTGTTAGGCCAATTAATAAAAGTCTACATCTGGTATTTTTTTTTATCTTAAATATCTATCTAGGAACAATCACAGCGTTGCTCACTTATCTATTAGAAGCTTCATGGACACTTCTATTGGATACCATGAAACTGTTTAAAATTTTCTCTTCTCTTATAAAGAAATTCTTAGCGCTGACTTACCCAAAGATGTCCAACTCTCCTGCAAGCTGGCGTCGGAAAGCTCCTTTCCCACTGTGCTCTGTCTCACTTCTGTATATAAAGAGATTAACAGGCTCACACACCTTGGGGCAGATGCTCTAGCTTCAGCATCCCTGATCTGGCCTTCCTACCTGAGGTTTGGTCCAGGTGGAGCCGGACGCCGCCCCCTGGTGGCAGGTGGGAGCCCGCGCAGTGCATGCTAATGAGCGCGCGGCGCTGCTCGCTGATTGGTTGGCGCGAATTCCAGCTGCTTTGCATGTCGGCGGGTGCGAGGGAGAGTCGAGGGGTGGAGGGCGGTATTCTGGGCCCTGCGCGCTCCGCTCTCTGTGCCTCCCGGTCTACGCCCAGGCTGGGGCAGACCAGGCTGGCTTGTGAACTTGGGGGTTTCCCCTTTCGCTCCCATTCGTGTTGTGGTCGTGAATTCATCCAGGGTCCAGAATGACGATCCGACACCAAGGCCAGCAGTACAGGCCGAGGATGGCATTTCTCCAAAAGGTACCCTGGGAATCCCCATCTGGACCCTGGCAAGTGGGCGGGGACCCAGTATGTGGAGTGTCCAAGGGAAGATTGGGCAGGGGCAGAGGGCGTCCATCTAGGTCGATCCGCGCTGCCCAATTTTACTAAATGACTTCTATGTGGCTCTATGTGTTGTATTTAAAAACCATAATGATTGGGTTTTCGCGTAAACTGTAGTGGAGAATTCGAAGGCAGCCGTGATGGTCTGCTGCAGGCCAAAAACAACCTGTTACTCAGGAGAGTGCTTGAAGCTGCGCGGTGATTTGAGACAGCCTATATTGTTACAAGGAATCGGCTATTAAATGAACATTTCCCCCAATACTAAACAGCAGGATTTTTAAGTGTGTGTATGCCTGTGTGTATAAAAAGACCAGGAAAATGTGATTTGTGGGATCAAGAGCCTCCCCTGATCCCAGGATGGCAATCTGTGTGTTTTCTGTATAGTTAGAACCGTTTCTTGTCGATGGCTAATGGCCAGAACAGGGTGTCCGTTCCCGATGGACATGTGGGAGGTGGAATGTACCTATGGGGTGACGTGTTTGGGGACAAAGTGGTTCATTTAGTTCTGGGCTTTTAAGTTAGACAGTGTGGGAAGAGACACTCACAGGATTAAGTCCCAGGTCACTTGTCTGCCCTACCTCTGGCTCATGCCACTTTTCATAGGATTATCCTGTTGAGGGAATTAGCCCGATGGATGTTCTGTGACAAGCTGGGCCCTCCCTGCCTTGAGCCTCTGGAGCTTAGCAACTGGGTGCAGTTGGTGACTAAGTATCCTAATCTACAAGATGTTAAAAGCTGGACAGACCTGGGCACACCAGGACATTCGGCACACCTGGTCATCTCCCCGAGAAGCCAGATAGAAGAGATGTAAGGGCCATGCCGTAAACAGAAGGGAACACTGTCTCACTCAGGAGAGTAGACAGTGCAGCTCCCAGCTCCTGAAAGGACAAGAGGCTGCCCAAGTCTGGTGGTCCAAAGTCGAACGTCATTTTCAGATCGTGTCTAGGCTGGTCTTCTCCTGCCGTGCAGGACGGCCCTGGCTTGGAGCTTAGAGCACCTATCTGTAGCACTCGTGTGTTTATCACTCCCATGCATCCTTTCCCTTGGCCTTCTGAGTGGTGTCTTGCTCTCCAGCATCCTCCCCCCACACCCCCGGCATGCTGTACCTCCACACAATCTTCCTCAGCTCCTCCTCAGACCCTCTCACTTCCTCCCCAGCCTGTCCTCTGATTCTCTCCATCCTAACCTTCCCCCCTCACCTCCACCCCAGCCTCCCCTTCTACACCCTGTCCAGTCCCATCTAGCCCATCTCCCCTTTACTCCCAGCCAAACCTCTTCTTCTACACAGCCTCTGCATTCACCCTACTTCATGGTCCTCACTGCCTCTCCCCTCCTCCCTGACACCCTTCATACACATTGGTTTTCTTTCCCACACTGAGTGAGTTCTCATATAGGATGTTCCCCCCACCCCTGGCCCCATTGGCTTCCTAGATGCACAGGACACTGTCCACCCTTTGCAGCCTGGTTGCTCGGGGCCCAGTTTCCACCATCTCCCTGGCTCTTCCTCTTACTCAACTCCCACTCCTGCCCTCCAAGGAGAAGAACAAAGCAGGCCAGCCACCCTAAGCTGTCACTCAGAATGTCCTCATTTCTCTAGGACCCCATGCTTTTACAGAAAGATCCTTTCCCCCCTCTGCCAAACTCCCGCTCCTCTGTGAAGCAGGGTCCTTCTGACTCCATGGGGAGAGCAACTTCCCTCTCTGGATCTACAGACTGTGTCCTCCTCACCCACAGTATTGTTCTCCTAGCTGCTTTGTCCTGGTAAGGATCCTGTCTGCTTCCCATCTGTGCCCACTGGGGTCTTGAGTTGGATCACAGAACCCCGTAGGTCAGAGGACAGAACAGAGGTCTACAGAACCTCAGGAGCCTATGGTAGAAAGTCCTCAGCAGTTATCCACCTGAGTTAGTAACCAGGCTTTCAGAAAAAAGGCCGGGACCAGCAGAATGCGGACCCAGGTGAGGTACTATTCTCCACTCCATCAGTGTCCAAGGTGGGCAGGGCTTTGCGTGCATTGTCTTGTTTTGTCAGACAGTTGCCATTGTCCTTTACAGAGAAGGATACTGAGGCTCAGAGAGGTTAAGTGACTTGCCAGGCACACAAGCATAGGTGGAACCTGGAAACAATACAGGCACGGCAAGTGTGATACAATGATCAGAGTCTTCTTCTGGTGTGGGATAGGGGAGGGGGCCTGCATAACCAGGGGACATGGGTCTGAGAACTGAAGGATAAATGGGGGAGTCTAGGCAGAGAGAGAGAGAGAGAGAGAGAGAGAGAGAGAGAGAGAGAGAGAGAGAGAAAGAAGAAGAAGAAGGAGGAGGAGGAGGAGGAGGAAGAGGAGGAGGAGAAGGAGGAGGAGAAGGAGGAGGAGGAGAAAGAGGAGGGAGGAGAAGGAGGGAGAGAGACAGACAGACAGACAGAGACATAGAGAGACACAGAGAGGAAGGAGGGGGAAGAAGAAGGAGAGAGGGAGAGAGACAGACAAACACACAGAGATAGACAGGGAGACAGAGAAAGGAAGAAGGAGGGAAGGAGAGAGAGACAGAGACAAACACACAGAGATAGAGAGACAGAGAGAGACAGAGGAGGGAAGGGGGGGGAGGGACAGATAGATGAGACTGCAGGAAGAGAGGACAACATGCACCAAGGTATGGAAGTGCAAAGACACAGGGGATCTGGTGAGTCTGAGGGTCTGTTGGCCCTTCGTAGACATATTTTAAAGCACAAGAAACAGGCAGAAAGGTAGAGGGAGCAGGGGAGACAATAATGAGCCCGATAATAATGAGCCCCCAGAATGCCTTGAAGGCAGTTTGATCCCCTACCCACCCTAGGGAATCATTGCAAAGTTTGGAACAGACAAATGATGTGCCTGACTGTAAGCTAAGATGACCACTGTGGTGAGACAGATGGATAATAAGCTATCTTCATTTCCCCCGAGTCCAGCAAGTCAATGTAAGGGTCTCCTGTACCTGCCCCATTACTCCAGACACCCTGGAAATGGAGGCTCTTCTCAAAGGCGGGAGACCGATGCTGCTCAGTAGGGCCTTGTCTCCTGTGAGTCAAAGTGTTTCCATCACAGACCTCCACCTCAAGCTCAGTGCAATTTGGGGAGGAATGGGTTTGTTTTATCTTATACTTCTAGGTAGCAGTTTATCACTGAGGGAAGTCAGGGCCCAAACCCGGAGGCAGGAAGTGAAGCAGAGGCTACAGAGGAACACTGCTTACTGAATTGTTCCCCAGTGCTTGCTCAGCCTGATGTCTGATAGCATCCAGGACTGCTAGCTCAGTGGTGCCACTGCCTACAGTAAGCTGGGCCTTCCCATATTAATCCTCAATCAAGAAAATGCCCCATAGGCTGGCTTACAGGCTAATCCTATTGAGGCATTTTCTTTATTAAGATTCCTTCTTCTACTGAGTTCAAGGCCAGCATTCACTCTACAGAGTGAATTCCAGGACAGCCAGGGCTACACAGAGAAACCCTGTCTCGAAAAACCAAAACTAACTAACTAATAATAATAATAATAATAATAATAATAATAATAATAATAATAAAAAGATTCCTTCTTCTAAAATGACCCTCGCTTGTATCAAGCTGACATGAAAACTAGCTGTTACAGCTACATAGTGAGTGTGAGATCGATCTTGGCTCAAGAAGACAAGTGTGACCGAAAGGTAGCGATCCACCTGCCGGGGCTTTACTATAGAATTAGCTGGTGACACATGACAAACTGAGGAGCATCTGGCCCCATAGACCCTTACTCTGGTGCTGGTCCACATATCTCAATGGTAACATGGTCACTATCCTGGCCATTTTAGCTTCAGTGCCCCGGGGATTTCTTGATGTCATCGGAAGGAGCCCTCTTTTAGGTGACTTGACTTTTCTGTGTCGCTTATGGTATCTCCCTTCTGCTTAGATAGCCATTGAGAAGCAGCGGTGTTAAGGAGATTTGGTGCAGAGGGAGAGAATTGCTCTCCCATATCATCCTTTTTATTAGGTATACAAAATGCAGTGCTGGGGTGCCAGGTGCCAGGCGCACCAAGGAGCTTGGAGTCCAGTGGGTAATGCATACTGGGTAAACCGTGAGAAACACGGTATGTGGTTGTGGGGCATTGTTGGAGGATGTGCCCAGTGCGGGAGAAGTATGCTGTGTATGCTGTGCTCGGGATCGGAGGAGTAAGGTTGCTCAAGGAGGCTTGTAACTGAGTTATGAAAAATCATTGATGTTTTTCCAGGAGGAGGGGAAGATGGGCAACATCTTAGGCTGATATAAAATACATACATGTAGGAGAGCCTGTCAATATGGAAGACTCCATGAGTCTGGATCAGGAGGCAGAGAGGGGGCGGGAGGGGTTGTAGAGGTGGGTGGATGTGAAGGCCAGAGGTAAGAAAGGCTGACGGTGGAAAGCCTCGGGTGATGCGGTGAAGATCTGACGCTTTCTGCATTTGATGAGCTGCCGTTTGATGTTTTTTAAAACCAGGGATGAATGCTGTGGGTTAGTTTACATGCTACAGGGGTGGTTCTGATGAGACCACGAGAGCTTCTTGATACTGGCTGCTTCTTGGAAATTGCTGATACCAAGCCAGGGTTTGATGTATCCCAGGCTGGCCTAAAAGTTCCTGTGCAGTGGAGAATGACTGGGAGCTTCTGAGCCTCTTACCTCTACTTCCCAAGTGCTGATACTGAAGATGTGTGCACCATACCCAGTTAATGTGGTGTTGGGAATTAGGGCCGGGGCTTCATGCATGACAGGCAGGTGCCCTACCACTTAAGCTACAATCCACTCAAGAGTTAGTCTTTCTAGAAGAACTTGTTAGGTGGTTTGAATATATATTTGAAACAATAGCCTCTGGAGACACTGGGCAACAATTGTATATATTATAGGTACCCGACAGGGAATCTTACTGGCAATGGAATACTAATTAATAATCTACCTCGCATCCGGAAGATCCCCAACGAATAGTGTCCACACTCAAAATGTCCACAGGGCATTCTTCCTTAATTTAAGGGGTAGTATGGTCATGGCGAGCGGATGCTAAACTCATCACTTAGGAGGATGAGTTGGAAGAGCACACTGACCTCTGTGGACCAACCAAGGCAGAGACTGTAGTCCAGAGTGGGTCGGAGGACTTCCCAATGGATAAGATTTAGTGGACAGGTATGAGATGTGCAAGACACAAAAGCTACAATCCTTAGCTGGGGATGCCTACAGTGCCTTGCTGAGCTAAGAATAGAGTTGAGAGAGCAGATTTTGGGGCAAGGCCACCACGTAGTGGCCAGGCACAGAGTCTGGTATGTCTTTAATCCATTGAGTTGAGCTGACCATGGCTTATTTGCAAGGTCACAAGTGCCTCCATTAGAAAAACAACCATGTGGTTTTGGGTCACTTGCCCCATTTCGATATAGGAAATCACTAATTATGATTGTCCTCTTGGGAGCCTTCCCCAGTGTTAAGGAAAATTCCAGCCCCTGAGATCTTCCACTATGAGTGACAGCTCCTTAATTTGGGGAGCAGCGTGGGTGTGGTAGGTGGGATGTCGGAGCCATCAAAGCCATCTCTTCTGATCCCTTAGAGACTGTGGGTCCTTAGCTCACCCAGAGTCAAGTTTCAGCCTGGAGCATGAGCATCTAGGAGGCCAACACGGGGTCATCCAAGGGCCAGCAGGGCCTGGTTTTATGGCATTTTTGTGTTGCCTGGGAAACTGGCTGATTTTTTTTTTTCTTGAGAGGAACTGAATGCTGGTCTTCCTGGGAGCAGAGTGGGCATGGTTGTAGCTATCCTTTATCCAGGGTTGATGGGTAATGTGAAAGTTTACAGCAGAAGTCCCAGGCAGGCTGAGAGGTCTTAATAACAAAAAAACACACTTTCTCATAGTCCCTGAGATGGAAATCTGAGTTCAGCCCTTGGCAGGGATGGGTTTCTGAGAAGCCTCATGCCTTGGTTTGTAGATAGCTGTTCTCTGTCCTCACATTATCATCTCAACTAGGGTCTAATCCTCTTCTTATAATGATGCCATGCATGTGTGTGTGTGAGTGTGTGTGAGTGTGTGTGTGTGTGTGTGTGTGTGTGTGAGTGTGTGTGAGTGTGTGTGAGTGTGTGGATAGGGTGGTGTCCCTGGGAATTGAACTCAAGGTTTTATGAATGCTAGGTCATGCTCTACCACTGGCTCTTGGTTTGTTTTTTCCATTAAAAATACTCGTTTTTAAAAAAAATCTCACTTTTTTAGTTTATTTGTGGATGTGCACTTACCCCGCCACACATGTGTGGAAGTTGAAGGACAGCTTTTGGGAGCCAGTTCTCTCTTTCTACCATGTGGCTCCCAGAGCGTAAACCTGGGCTGCAAGCACCTTTACTCACTGAGTCTTCTTGCCAGACCAGCTCTTGGTTTTTTAATACGGGGTGCTTGCTGTGTAATTCAGGCTAGTGTTGACTGTTTGAGTCTCTGGCCTCTGCCCATCAAGCAATGGGTAGGATTGCATGCGTGTCCCAGCCCATGCCCACTCCTGCACCTGGCTCTTACCTTTTCAAGACCCCGCTGCTTCACAAAAACACCCGTCTTCAGAGATACTGAGGCTGCTATATGAATCTGGGGAACAGTTTTCAGACTATAAGAGTCTCTCAGAGATGGCGCCATGAGCTTAGAATCCCATCAGTTTTAAGTGACTGGGGAGACCCCCTCAGAGGGATTTATGGGGGGAAAAGCCTGAGAAAAATTGATAGGAATCCCAGTGTGCTAACTCCCTCACGATGTTCCCCGAGGTGAGAGTGATGAACCCCCATCCCACATGCTTCTCCTTTTTGTGAAGGCTGACACACCTGTTAGAAAGAAATCTGACTCCCTCATTGTAATTTTTAAAATAACTCTCATTATTCCTCCTCTGAAGGTTATTTTCAAATTCTTAATAACTAGTTTTTTTTTTTTTTATTTAATTGCAAAGACAAGGAATTAAATCTGCTGACTTTCTCTTGGGGAAACTCAGGGTTTCTAACTTTTAAGGTGGGATCCGGTCTCTTCTCCAATATATGGGCCCTCATTTGCATGAAACAACTTTGTTTCATCGAACAAAAACAAATTTGAGGGTAGAGAAGATAACCCAGTAAAATGTCCAGAGCCCATGTATATTGGGAAAAAAAAATCCATGTGTGGTGGTGCACATTTGTAATCCCTGTGTAGGGGAGGCACAGACAGGCGGAACCCACAGACGCTGTACTCAACCAGCTTGCTGAATGAGGGACCCTCAAAAGCAAGGCGGTGGCCTGAGGGACAAGAGCCAAGGTTGTCCTCCAGCGTCCACAGGTGCGCGTGCGCGCATATACGTATAGTACATGTACACACACACACACACACACACACACACTTTAAGTGAATTTATCCTTTCAGTTCAGCAGCTAACATGAGAAAAAGATGTCTTGGCTTTAACTTCAGAAAGGCAGGTTACTTCTTTACTCTATGTCTCCGAGACTCACAGCTAAGAACTCTTGGAAAGTTAGCACAATAAGAGTGTTGGGTCCGAGGTGAGGGTCCCCTCCCGATACTCACTCCTTCCTGTCCACATAGCATCTTTGGTCCCTTGGCCAGCTCCCTGGCTGCAGCGGTCACCCAACTCCATCTCCAGCCTCTACTGGGGTCTCTGCTCCTTGACCCCATGGGTGACCTCTGACCTGAGACATTTTTAAGCTCTTATCTCACAGAAGGCCCAAAATACTGAAGCTGTAGGTGTGTGCGAATGTGTGTCCGTGTGTACTTGCAAATGTGTTTGTATATACGCATATATGTATGGAGACCAGAAGTCAAGCTTGGGTGCTATTCCTCAGAAACCATCCACCTTGTGTTTGAGACAAGCCTTTCACTAGGACTTGGGGTTCACCAACTAGAATAGGTCAGGGATCTTCCGATCCAGCTCTGGGATTACATGGATTATGCCCGGAGTTTTCCATGAGTGGTGGTAGTGGGCATTGACCTTGGGTCCTCTGTGTGGTTTTGTGGTTAGCACTTTATGGGCTGAGCCACATGCCCAGACCCTGAAACGCAGCAATTTCCGTTCCTGGTGGAACTGTGCACTGGGAAAGGTTCTTCGCAGACAGACATGAATAGTCGATGGTGAGTTCCTGATGGAACTGTGCAATGGGAAAGGTTCTTCGCAGACAGACATGAATAGTCGATGGTGAGTTCCTGATGGAACTGTGCAATGGGAAAGGTTCTTCGCAGACAGACATGAATAGTCGATGGTGAGTTCCTGGAGCTGCTGGGTCTCAGCTTCAGGCTGACCTTTGGCCTGTGTGTGGGAGTGGCCTGGGCCACACACCTCATCCCAGCCTGGATCCTGAGATGGTGGCTTAGCTGCAAATGCTAGTTTTGTAACAAAGATGAATACTACCCAGTACCTCTCGGTGCTGAACGAGGACAGCGCCCACACGCTTGAGAAGGTGGGAGCCCTCCAGCTTTAAGGCAAGGTGGCTGTGTGGGAGGGAGGCAGCAGGTAGAACTTTCAGTTGAGTTTCCCTGAATGGTCTTTAACCTCTAACCGCAACTGGGTCAGCCTCTCTCTTTTAATTTTAATTTTATTTTATTGTGCTAAGACTTAACATGAGATCTAACTTAGAGTTTTAAATGTATGGCCCAGCATTATCAACCGAAACAAAACCAAACCAAACAAAAAGAAACCCAACACCCCCACCCCCAAAATCAACCCAATATTGTACAGCATGTTTCTAGGAAATCCCATTAGCTGAAATTTTAAACCTCTCAATTAGCAAATTCCCCCTTTTTCCTCTTAGCCCGCTCCCCCCAAATCCGGCAACCAGCATTCTTTAAGCTGATTTTGCCTTGAAACAGCCTTTTGTATGAGCACTCTGTCTACTTCTGTGTCTGAATTATTCCTCTCCCAAAGTGAATTTTGTCTGCATTGCTCATCTGTATCTTTGAATATTGCAGACTTGTCTTCTTCTGGCGTGTGTGCGCGTGTGCGTGTGCGCGCGTGTGCGCGTGTGTGCACGCGTGTGTGTGCATGTGTGTGCGTGTGTGCGCGCGTGTGCATGTGTGCGTGCGTGCGTGTGCATGTGTGCGTGCGTGTGTGCGTGCGTGTGCGTACGTGTGCATGTGTGCGTGCGTGTGCGTGTGTGCATGCGTGTGCGTGTGTGCGCGCGTGTGCGCGCGTGTGCATGTGTGCGTGCGTGCGTGCGCGCGCGCGTGCGTGTGTGTATGTGTGTGTAAAACATTACTTATCTCTTCACTGTTTCCGGCCACACACATTCTCCCCCAATCTTGGCCATTGTGAACAATGGCGAGGCTAACTTGTGAATGCAGATCCTTCCCAAGGTCCCGATTTCAGCTTCTTAACCTGAACACCTGGGGGTGGGATGGCTGGATCACACGGGGCATCCTTAAAGTTCAGTTTTAACTTCTCTGAACAATGTCTCTTTCACTGTCTATTGTGTGCGTCAGAGTTCCAGTGTCCGTCTCCCTACTTCCTGTGTAGAGAGAGGCTCGGCACTCTTCCACACCATCCCCCTGTGGGAGTACAGTCCAGCTCTCACGACCAAGGGCAATTCTGCCCGCCCTCCTCACAGTTTTGAGGATTATTTTACTCACCTTCCTCTTCTGGCTTCTAATACCCCAAGCATTGGCCTTATTTATTCTTCAGTGTGTAATTTTGGTCTCGTAAGTGCTATGGTGTATCTTAATGCTTCCATGCTTAATCTCACGTTTAATCTTCACAGCCTCCCCGTGATGATTCCGTGATGATTCGGGCCTTAAGCTCTTGTTTATGGAGATTCGAATGAATCAATAAAATGTTCAGCTTCAGCTCTTTGTTTCTTTGTTTGTACTCTGGGTGTAGAGCTAAGGGCTCCGTGCATGCTACCTGTGTGTTCTTCCACTGAGCTATGCCACCTGCCCCCAGATCTCACAATTTAAGATTTCTCAAGTCTATATTGGAGCAGAATTTTGGACTGAGCTCTCTTGGCAGCCAGATTCCTTGTTTTTTATGTTAGCTAACTAATTTTCATACCACTCTCTGAGGACTGGGGTGTATCTGTGAGGACTGGGGGTGTATCTTTCAATCTTTTGTATCTTCCCAGTGCTCAATAAGTACCTGAATTTGTTTCAGTGATGGGGGTTGGGTTTTCACCCACAGATGTCTAAACCGATCAGTTGCTGAGTTGCACAGAGGCATTAATTACATGCATGCTACTAATATAAACGGATGCAAGCATGGCAGCTCATGATCTAATCAAAACAATCTAAAAACCTGAAACCAAACACTTCAGAATCGGAAGCCTGCCGAGTATCTACCTGATACACAATCAAAAAAGTCCACACACACACACACACACACACACACACACACACACACCCTATTTCATGTGAAAAATAATTTAAAAGCAGTAGATACAACAAAAATGAATTTCGTGTTTAGACATAACAGGTTTCTTTCCCTCAGACATACCATGTATGTCCCGAGATCTGGAATCCAAAACACTTCTGGTATCATACATTTTGAATAGGGTATATTCAGCCTATATGTCTTTAACGTATAGTACATGTACACACACACATACACATACATACACACCCCTTTCCCGATAAAGCTTAATTAGATATCAAGCTTCTATCAAACCATGTAAATTAGTGAGACACTTGATGCCATGGCCCCCATTTTAGAAAAAAGCTCAAATGGGCATCCCCAAGTTCTTCAGTTAAGAGAAAAAGGAGTCCCAGGAGCGGGGAGATGAGAATCTGGGGTTCATTTTGCTTCTGACCACAAGCATCTTCAAGGTGCAAAAGGCCTGCACAGTGTTGGAGGTGTTGTGATAGTATCAAGGTTGCTTGATATCGAGAAGAAGGTAGTATCTGGGGAGCTGCCTGCTTTGGGTGTTATTGAAGATGGGTATAGGTTAGTCGTGAGGGCATGTATGTCCAAGTGTGTGCAGCTCACAGACTTCAGGATAGAGCTGTGGGCGAGAGAAAGATAGAGGGGGTTCTTTGTTCTCATTTGTTGGTTCAGGTCCTGAACCTGGGGGTTTAGCTGCCGGTTAGCCTGGAGACATTGTATCTTCCATCTCATCTTCCTGTTTTCCACCTTCTGTGTGATTTGTAAGATTCACCCTGGGAGCTCTGCCTCCCTAGCCCTCTAAAGGGTTTGTGTTCACATGATCTTTTAGACTTGGTCTTCATTGGATCTTGCTACAGCATCTTCTCCTTATCAGCAGCTTCAATTCTCTCCATTGCTAACTTGGGACCAACCTCAGTCCAAACTTTATAAATGGAGAGTAGGAAAGAAGAGAGTGGGGGAGAGGGAGTGGAAGGCAAGACAGGATGTAGCTGGCTAGGACGTATCTCCAAGGACGCTACCCTCTCCAACTCCTTCCCACCCTCCCTCTAAGTTTACATCACTCCCAATAGTCTGTCAGAGTATGACCTCCTAGATGGATTAACCCACTGGTAAGAATCCTTATGATCCAGTTGTTTCCTCAAAGCCCTACTGCTATTCAGACTTGGGGAGCAAGCCTTCAACACAATCATTTTTGGAGGGACTTTTCAGGTCCAAACCAGATGCAAGTCAGAATACTTCCTGTGCATCATATTAAGGTTTATCACTGTGATGTATGTTTAGGATAAATTAACATATCCTGAATGCAGTCCTATTTGTGGCTTTAACATCTGCTGGGATCTTGCAATATCATCCCAGAGGATAGAGAGATGACTGCAACTGTGCAATCTTAGGCTCATGACGTACCACTTTGGTTTCCCAGCATTCCCTAGGGATATACCTTCTTGTTAAACAGTGATGACCTCTGGAAGTGTTGATGGTCAAGTGAGGGACTGTGGTAGTCTCCCTTTTAACAAGAACTTCCTGAGGAAGTGACATTTGAGACATAGGATCCCTAGACATGAGACTTAGGATCAACCATAAACACCAAATAGCAATAGAAACAATCTAGGTCATTTCTTTTGCACATAATAAATCATCTATTCTGCTTAAAACTATCTCACCTGTTTTATTTCCATTTAGTTTTTTTTCCAAGTAGAAATATTATTTTGCTGCTTTTGTTGTTACATGTTTTTGTTTTTGAGACAAAGTCCTACAATGTAACCCCTGGCTGGCCTGGAACTCACTTTGTAGAGCAGGTTGGTCTCAAACTTGTAGCCACCCTACTGCCTTCATCTTCCAAGTGCTAGGGTTGTTGTCATGTGTCACCATATTCTGTGGGAAATATTATTACGCTGGCTTTGAGAACTGTAAACATGTTATTTGTTACTTGTGTGCCTGTGTGCTTGGTGTGTGTGCTGCCGTGCACACACAGGCATCAGAGATGACTCTGCAGAGTTGGTCCTCTCCACCCACCTTTATGAGGGCTCTGAGGCTCAAAGCCAGGCCTCCACACGGGCACAGCAAGTGTCTTTCCTTGCTAAGCTGTTTTCCTGGGACAGGGTCTCACCATGCAGCTATGACTGACCTAGAACTTGAAGTGTTTCTTTAGCCTATTTCTCGGATGCAGGCATAAGTTTTAGGCATGTACTGCCATGCCCAGCAGAAGATGAAAGAGTCTTTTAAACAAACGTGAGGCTAAGGTGATCTCCCTGTGATGTCTTCTCTTGCTAAGCCTCCGGCTTCCTTGGACTGTTTGTCATTTTTCTTGGGCTTCCACACTCTCCTGGCTATCCGTTACCTTTTTGTCTCCTGACTCTTGCTTTTTAGGTATTTGGGGCAGTCATCTTCACACAGTGTGAGTCTCTCAGCAGCCCTCTGTAATCATGCCAAGGCAGAAGTGATGTGTTTCTCATGTCTTTCCCCATCTCTCTCCCTCTTTCTTCATGGCTCCTTCTTCTCTCTTCTCTCTACTTCCCATCTGTGCACTGGGGTTGAAGCCAAGACCTCCATCATACTAGGCAATGCTCTAAAACTGAACTACATTCCTGGTCATTTTGGGGGGATTTTTCTTTTTCTGGTAACTAACTGATCTGGTCAGCTAGGACCCAAACCTTGGCATCATTACCAGCCTCTTTCACTCAACTATCTGAACACTGCAAATGTGACCAGTTTTCACTTTATCAGAGTATCTGGAGCCCCATCTCCTTTCCATCTTCCTCACACTGCCTTTGTTTGCTTATTAACGTATGTGTCTAGTGCTTGCTTAGCACCATCTCTATATAAGACACTCCAGGCATTTGGAATACAGCAGGAAGCATCCATAGAGAAAGACCAGCCTCCAAGAGCTGAATTTGCAGGTGCGAAGGGGAGACAACCTAATAAACAATAGACTGAAGTAAATGGCTTTGTGTGTTAGATATTGAGTGCTATAGAAAAGCAGAGACACTGAAACTTATAGAGGAGAACGTGGGGAAAAGCCTTGAAGATATGGGCACAGGGGAAAAATTCCTGAACAGAACAGCAATGGCTTGTGCTGTAAGATCGAGAATTGACAAATGGGACCTAATGAAACTCCAAAGTTTCTGCAAGGCAAAAGACACCGTCAATAAGACAAAAAGACCACCAACAGATTGGGAAAGGATCTTTACCTATCCTAAATCAGATAGGGGACTAATATCCAACATATATAAAGAACTCAAGAAGGTGGACTTCAGAAAATCAAATAACCCCATTAAAAAAATGGGGCTCAGAACTGAACAAAGAATTTTCACCTGAGGAATACCGAATGGCAGAGAAACACCTGAAAAAATGTTCAACATCCTTAATCATCAGGGAAATGCAAATCAAAACAACCCTGAGATTCCACCTCACACCAGTCAGAATGGCTAAGATCAAAAATTCAGGTGACAGCAGATGCTGGCGTGGATGTGGAGAAAGAGGAACACTCCTCCATTGTTGGTGGGATTGCAGGCTTGTACAACCACTCTGGAAATCAGTCTGGCGGTTCCTCAGAAAATTGGACATAGTACTACCGGAGGATCCAGCAATACCTCTCCTGGGCATAGATCCAGAAGATGCCCCAACTGGTAAGAAGGACACATGCTCCACTATGTTCATAGCAGCCTTATTTATAATAGCCAGAAGCTGGAAAGAACCCAGATGCCCCTCAACAGAGGAATGGATACAGAAAATGTGGTACATCTACACAATGGAGTACTACTCAGCTATTAAAAAGAATGAATTTATGAAATTCCTAGCCAAATGGATGGACCTGGAGGGCATCATCCTGAGTGAGGTAACACATTCACAAAGGAACTCACACAATATGTACTCACTGATAAGTGGATATTAGCCCAAAACCTAGGATACCCAAGATATAAGATACAATTTCCTAAACACATGAAACTCAAGAAAAATGAAGACTGAAGTGTGGACACTATGCCCCTCCTTAGAAGTGGGAACAAAACACCCTTGGAAGGAGTTACAGAGACAAAGTTTGGAGCTGAGATGAAAGGATGGACCATGTAGAGACTGCCATATCCAGGGATCCACCCCATAATCAGCATCCAAACGCGGACACCATTGCATACACTAGCAAGATTTTATCGAAAGGACCCAGATATAGCTGTCTCTTGTGAGACTATGCCGGGGCCTAGCAAACACAGAAGTGGATGCTCACAGTCAGCTAATGGATGGATCACAGGGCTCCCAATGGAGGAGCTAGAGAAAGTAGCCAAGGAGCTAAAGGGATCTGCAACCCTATAGGTGGAACAACATTATGAACTAACCAGTACCCCGGAGCTCTTGACTCTAGCTGCATATGTATCAAAAGATGGCCTAGTCGGCCATCACTGGAAAGAGAGGCCCATTGGACACGCAAACTTTATATGCCCCAGTACAGGGGAACGCCAGGGCCAAAAAGGGGGAGTGGGTGGGTAGGGGAGTGGGGGTGGGTGGCTATGGGGGACTTTTGGTATAGCATTGGAAATGTAAATGAGCTAAATACCTAATAAAAAATTAAAAAAAAAAGAAAGAAAAGCAACCAGGGGTCGGGAGATCTGAGGGCGCTGAAGTTGCAGCTTTGAGTAGGAGGGTCAGGGTAGGCCACTTGGAATATTAGAGGAGAAGATGAGAAAAGGATCCAGGAACCTGTAGCTGGTCTTTGGTACTTTGTGGGGTCTTCTTTTAACCACCCTTTATTATCGCCATAGAGAGAGAGAGAGAGAGGGAGAGAGAGAGAGAGAGAGAGAGAGAGGGAGAGAGAGAGAGGGAGATCTCGAGTCTTAATTTCTTTCTTCTTATTTCTTCTTTGAGCATGATTACTAACAAACCACAACCAACTCTCACCCCCAGTGACCAGTAACCACCAAGCCTGCCTCTCCAGGCCCTAGCATTTATAGATTTCCTGAAAAGCTCCCAGAACTCCAAATGACACAATCGCAGAAACTATCTGCAACTGGCAAAACCATGCCTGTGCTAGAGCACCGGGCAAATCATAGTCAGCCACTTCGGACAGTGCAAAACAGCCCCACATCCTTATAACTGGGATTCTTATAATATCTCTCTCTCTTTCTCCCTCTCTCTCTCTCCCTCTCTCTCTTTTGCTCTCTCTCCATATATATATGTATACACACACACACACACACACACACACACACACACACACACACAAATTCCTATAATATTGCTCTGTCTGTCTCTGTCTCTCTGTTTCTATCTCTGTACCTCTCTCTCTCTCTCTCTGTGTGTATGTGTGTGTTTTAAAGAAATAAAAATTCCATAATTCTCACTACCAGACCCATTCTAGTTGATTCAGAGGCTCACCCGCTGTTATGCTGGGACAGCTTGAGGGTGTGGCCGCAGGGGAGGAAACCCCTTGATTTCCTTCCTCCATGGTTGCAGCAACTCTGAGTGGATCAGGGACCATTTCACCCTTTTTCTACCTTGGGAAACCTTTTTTTTTTTGCCTCCTTGACTTTGTGATGTGGAGACACACTGCTCTCCAGTAACAGCTGCTGTTCCAAAATCGAACTCAGGAGCGGCATGTGAAGACCGCTCCGACCTGGTCTCCACCTGCCATTCCCACTTCATCTCTTTCATTTCTCAAAGTCACGGGCACTGCCTCCCCACCGCCTCTGCTTGCAGTTTTCTCTCATTTTTCTGTCCATCAACATTTTTCTTGTTGAGGGCAGTCTTCTCTTGAGCCTCTGCACATTCCCCGGGTCAGAATCCATCTCTTTAGGGCCTCCCAGGCAGGGAGGCCTCTATCTGCAGAGCACAGGCTTGGCTCTGGTTATACTGTAGCTGCTTAGTGTCTATTTGGCTCCGGCACCAGCTTGGAAGCCTCTGGGTCCGCTTTGCATGTTGGGCTCTTGCTCGTGTTACGACAAGCTTCCGGGACGGTTTGATCCAGCAGGTTCTTCCTGTTCTGTCTTGCAGATCGAAGCCCTGGTGAAGGACATGCAGAACCCAGAGACGGGAGTCAGAATGCATAACCAGAGAGTCCTGGTCACCAGTGTCCCTCACGCCATGACAGGTGACGTGGCTTGTGTCTTGGTTGTGACTTGAAACAAAACCCAGACGGGGTCGGGCAAACTTGAGCACACATAATATCCCGATTGCTTTATTGTTGTTGTTGTTGTTATTATTATTATTTTGTTTGTTACTGTCAACTTGACTCAAGCTGGAGTTACCTAGAAATTAAGGAAATACCTCCATCAGATTGGCTGATGGCAAATCTATAGGGCATTTTCTTACTTAGTAATTGATGTGAGCAGGCTCAGCCCATGGAGGGGGACTGCTGGGTCCTGAGTTGTATAAGAAACCTAGCTGAGCAAGCCAGGAGGAGCAAGCTAGTGAGCTGTGTTCCTCTATGGCTTCCGCTGTAGTTCCTGCCTCCAGGTTCCTGTCTTGGCTTCACTCAGTGGACTATGACATAAGATATCAAATAAACCTCTGTCCTCCCTAAGCTGCTTTGGTTATGGAGTTTAATCATAGCAAGAGAAACCTAACCAAGACACAGCCCACTTGCCCACAGCCTGCCTGTGTTTGTAAGAGAAGTTTTATTTCTGTTACGTGTAATCTACGGCTGCTGTGTCATTCTGGCTACAGAGCTGAAATATATGGCTGTGCTCAGACAGAACTAAGTCTACAAAGCTAAAATATTTACTGCCGTTTGGCTGGAAAACAGGGCTTCTGTCTTTCTTCACCCTTCTAAGCCACACTCAAACCCTCCTGAGCTTTCCCTATGGGGCAGAATCCCTAGTCCCTCCTTGTGCGAGGGTTTAAGGGTACTACAGAGTATCACTTGGGGACATTAGTGTGTGTGTGTGGTGTTGGGTGTGAGCATAAGGGTGCGTTTTGCTTTCTCAGTTACCCATGCTTTGTGTCTCAGCGAGGCATGACAGCTTCTGGGACGCAGGGATTTGTGAGCCCACCCATGACCTCACTGCTTTTCCCTCTCCTCCCCCACCTGCACATGTAAAGGATCAAGCTTGGCTGTTGCTCCTTACACATTATCTACTTTGCTTTTTGAGACAGGGACCCTAACTTCCTTTGAGCTTGCCCACTTGTCTCCCCACCATGCCTGCGACCACACTTGGCTTTGAATGCAGAACAGTCAATCAATCAATCAATCAAACAAACAAACAGACCAAAACACCCAGGTCCCCAAGCTTGTGGGCAAAGCACTGTACCAACTGAGCAGCCCCCCACACTTGGGCTATGCATTTGTTCACACAAGGTGCCTTACGTTGCAGAGACGGGCTGTCTCCCATCTTTCTGATTGCTTTTGAATGTGTTGCTTTTTTTTTTTTTTTAAATCATCAGAGTGGTTGTCTTACTCAGGGTATCTATTCCTGCACAAACATCATGATCAAGAAGCAAGTTGGGGAGGAAAGGGTTTATTCAGCTTACACTTCCACACTGCTGTTCATCACCAAAGGAAGTCAGGACAGGAACTCATACAGGGCAGGAACTCATACAGGGCAGGAACTTAGAGACAGGAACTGATGCAGAGGCCATGGAGGGATGTTACTTACTGGCTTGCTTTCCCTGGCTTGCTCAGCTTGCTTTCTTATAGAACCCAAGACTACCAGCCCAGAGATGGTCCCACCCACAAGGGGCCCTCCCACTCTTGATCACTAATTGAGAAAACGCCTTACAGTTGGACCTCATGGAGGCATTTCCTCAAGGGAGGCTCCTTTCTCTGTGATAAGTCCAGCTTGTGTCAGTTGACACAAAACCAGCCAGTACAGTGGTTATAACTAACCCAACTTTCTTACAGATGTTACCGGACATGGGGAGGGATAGTTCAGGCTTTTACCACCCATCAGCCACCTGCCACATGCCCTGCTCCTGAGCAGTGCAGGTTCATTCACTCCTGTGACATTTCTCTCAGACAGGGATCACCGTTCATGCCTTACAGTGAGAAAACCAAGACAAGGCTAATGCATGCCAAGGGTTTCTCCAGCACAATTAATGGAAGACCCACTCTAGCTGGCTGGGGGCAAAATAGGAATTAATTGGAGTGTTTCAGAATACTCTAGGGACACGTGGGAGACTAGGACTCAGAGTAGCCCTGGGCATCCAGAAAGTGGGGACCTATGGGTAGGCTTTTCTCAGTGTTTAAGAGGCAGCTGTCCTGGAAGGCATCCTGGTGGCTGTCTGTCATTTCTGCTCTGAATTTGTTAACTCTGGACTAGAGGACCCTTCAGTGGGAAGTTCTTATGTTGCTTGTCAGTAACCCCAGTGCTTGGAGTGACCAGGTACATACGGATGCTAATAAGAGCTTTGTCATATGAATACGTGAATCAACTCTGAGTTAGCTGCACGGAGAGCCCTAGACATGAGTGGAACACCTGGGGTTTAATCCCTCGAGTACCCCTTTCCCAGCCCTGCCCTCATTTTCTCACTATAAAGTGGCGACAGAAAACCCAGGCTGAGAGGAAGGCGGCGGGGATGAGAGAGGCCATGCTTGCTTGCTGCTCTAGGGCCCATTGTGTGGCAGATGTGTCACAGCTTATGAAAGTTGGCAGTTCCCTCCCTTATGTCTGCCAACACCCAGGATAAACGTAGGGGTAGGTATGACAACCCATTTTACAGATGGGACTATAGATATATAAAACCATCCAAGCTGTCTCGGTGGCTTACTGGTGCAACTCTTACCTAACATGCGTGAGGTCCTAGGTTCAATCTCCAGTACTGAAACAATGAAGAACTTGAGAACTTGGTACTGAGCCCATTCAGGAGTGACCTTGAATTTGAGTCTGGCTTTGAGACTTAGACTCCAGCTTGTCCCGTGTGTGTGTGTGTGTGTGTGTGTGTGTGTGTGTGTGTGTGTGTGTGTGCTTTCCCTCCCTTGTGTATGGGTTATATGTGATTTCTGGATTTTGGGTGACATTGCCCATCTGCCCTGTCTTCACTTGAGTTCCACCTTCTGTAGAAACAGACCATGAGGGAGTAGCCCCCATCCTGCCAAGGCAGAGCCAATGAGAGCAAACCGTACATGCAGCTTCTTTAATGGCAGGAGCCAGGGCTTCCGGGAACAGTTGGCTGTGGAGCCTGAACAGCCAGCCTGCCTTGCTGCCAGCACAGTCCCCTCGGTGCAGATGCTGGTGGCACTGTAAATTCATTTGGTCTATTTCAGGAAGCAGTTAAGTGGATGAGAAAGCCCTGGGCTCCTCAGCCGAGAGTACTAATGAGTCTGATGTCTGGCTGAGGCGGCGGTCTTGCAAGTTGCCTGCCTTTAAAAAAGAGAGGCCTGGCGTGGTTGACACACAGGCCTAGTATTTTAAGCAGAATTTTAGATGAAGAATTTTGCTTTGGAGCAACCAACTTAGGGTGAGTCAAAGCTGAGAGGCACAGGAGGTGACGATGTTTGGAAGCGGTAGCGTGGCATGTGGGTACTGATGGAGACAGTGGCTGGTCATCCATCTTAGCCTCCAAAATACTTAAGGAAGAGGTATGGGTGTGTGGGGACAGGTTGTTCATGTTTAACTACAACTGTATCAAGTCATTATGTCCAGGGAATATAAGGATATCATAATCGGTCTCTTTGGAAGGCTGTAAAAGAAATATCCTTTCTCTACCTCCAGAGAGGGAAGTGTCACGGAGGACCGCTAGCCACAAAGATACAGATGATAGGATGTCAAGCTGTGACCTTCTCTGGCACGCTTTGGGGGCCAGTTCCCAGGCAGGCAGGGACCAGATTCTGCCTTTGGGAATCAGGCTGAAGATGTGGGGAATTCGGCCATGGCCATTTACATCCAGGTGCTGTCTGAGTTGGGGAGTTTCGGGCATCTTTATCTTTCTTTGGAGACACCACTGCTCTTGTACAGAAAGCATGTGATTGTGAGGCCAGAGGCATCAGGCTGGGAACGAAGCTCAGGCCTCCCTCCCACAGGTTCCACAGCAGCCTCAGACTTCTCTGGACGTGTCTTGTCTCCACCCTGAGATAAACATAGATGCTCAGGGATGAGTGGCTGAGGACGCTGTCTCTCTCGACTCATCCCTGCCTGCCTCTCCTGCCTTTCGTTGTATTGTATGTGGCCTTAGCTCTGTGCAGTTCCCCAGCCAGAACGGAAGATTTGCCAGGCCCAAGGAGAAAGTACAAAGGGAGCCTACATTCTATGTTCCAAAGTTTTGTATCAACCTACAAGATGTTACTAAAATAGGTTCCCTCCTCCACTCCGATAAAAGCACCTTCGCAGCAACCTGAAGGTTTGAATTTAGAATTGTCTGGCTCTGGAGTGCCGTACCTGGAGACTTGAATATAGGAGAACCCTCCCTGCCCTCAGCCCTCCTTTAAATCCAATCCTCGGTTCAGGTTCACTCCCATGTGTCCAAACTCCATTCAGAACCTAGCTGGCCTAGAATCATTTTTGTTTTTCTTTATGCTCAGGCTCAGTCTGTTTACTGTTTACTTGATGGTTGGTCATCTTTAAACCACTTTATGGTAAAAAGACAAATACAAGTGACTGAGGCAAAGACTATGAGAGCGGCTATGTAGGAGATGGAAACAGAATTATGAGTTCAAGACTATCTGGACTGTATAGAGTGATTTCACATTCAGCCCGGACAACTTAGTAAGGCTCTGCAAAAGGCAAGCAAGCAAGCAAGCAAGCAAACCCTGAACAAACTTATAAATAAAAGACAGTGTATAGTGGAGGATGAGCTATAGATATGGTGGGGGTCATGCCTCAGTGGATATTAACTGTTTTGAATTATTTGGATGAATAGGGTGGGGTCGCTCAGGGACAGGACCACCACCAGACAGTGAAGATAGACTTTGTGGAGGAGGGCATGGTGGTCCCGGGCTAGGTTGAGAGGTTATGGTGTTGATCGGATGTGCCTCTGTTTTGCAGGAGGTGACGTGCTGCAGTGGATCACCCAGCGCCTTTGGATCTCTAACCTGGGTGAGGCCTTCACCTGTGCAGTCAACTGGTTGCCATGCATGCAGTACAAAAGGGGAAAGTCAAAAGGAGGCTTTGCATGAGTCCCTAAGAAATGCACATCTCAGTTGGCGAGACGGGACCTTCATGGATAAAATAGTCAGCAGCAAGGGCATGGGCTGGGGAGATGGCTCAATGAGCAAAGTGCTTGGTATGCAAAAGTGAGGACCTGAGTTCAAACCCCTCCTAGCGGTTGTGCATAAGGCTGCACAGGTCTGTAATCCCAGCACTGAGAGCTGGAGGTGAGTCACGAGAGGTCTTGTGTGCTCGCCGGCCCGCCACTCCAGCTGAAACTGTGAGCTCTAGGCTCAGTGAGAGACCTGGTCTGAAAAAATAAAGGTGGAGAGTGATAAAGACACCTAACATGACCTCTGACTCACACACATGTACATGCTCATGAGTGCAAACCCATACACTATGTTACATCCATGTATGTGCACATAAGAACTCAAACAAATCATTAAAAAAAGAACCTCTGTCCCAGGCCTCAGGTCTTATGCTGTAAGGATGGGGTGCTCTCTTGGAGCTTGGCGGTCACGGGCTGAACCCACAAATCCTTGCTTGGGTTCCATTTTTAACTTTTTATCTGGAAACTCCTTCTCCCCAGAGGCACAGAACCTGGGCAACTTTATTGTCAAGTATGGCTACATCTATCCTTTGCAAGACCCCAAGAATCTCATCCTCAAGCCGGACAGCAGTCTCTACCGATTTCAGGTGAGCTCTGATCCTGACCTCATGTGGTAATGTGACGTAGATCTTCCCTGGAAAGTTAACTAGTTGGTTGGCCTTATGTCCTCACAGATCAGGAATTTAGAAATGTTACAGAGGTCTAAGGTAGGGTTCTGGGGGTCCACAAGTTCCCAGCTTCGTAGGTAACCATGGTTCTCTCACTTGCTTTTGTAGACGCCATATTTCTGGCCCACGCAGCAGTGGCCAGCTGAAGACACAGACTACGGTAAATACTTCACTTGCTCATACGCCTCTGCTCTCGCCTAACACGCTGCTTATTTGCCTGCTGCATTTGGGTGACATTTGTCTAGCTGTCACCATGACCTTTACGTCAGCTCACATCTGTATTGGAGGTATCCCTGGAGGCGTGGGGCGGGGAGGGGGAGGGGAGAAGGGGGAAGCTAGTTGGCTGAGCATCTTTTCTGGCTCCCTAAGGGGATTTGGGCTATGACAATGATGGAAAAGGCCACTGTTTTCCTTTCCAGCCATCTATCTAGCGAAGCGGAATATCAAGAAGAAGGGGATTTTAGAAGAATATGAAAAGGTACAGAGTTTTTACAATGGAGTAGAATGCAGTCATGAGATATTTTCTCTTTTTTCTACATTATTACATCTACCTATACATCTTCCTTTTATCTACCCATCTGTCCTCCATCTATGTATTTTCCATCCTTCCATTATCCACCATTATCTATTCATTTGCCTGCATACCCATCCACTTATCATCCATCCACTATCCATCCATCCATCCATCCATCCATCCATCCATCCATCATCCACCTTTGATTCATCCATCCACCCATCCATCCATCACCCACCTATCACCCACCCATTATCTATCCATCCATCCATCATCCATCTATCCATCATCTATCAATTACCCATCCATCCATCCATCCATCCATCCATCCATCCATCCATCATCACCTATCATCCATCCACCCATCCAGTCACCCATCTATCATCCATCCATCCATCCATCCATCCACCCACCTATCATCCATCTATCCATCCATCCATCCATCCATCCACCCATCCATTATCCATCATCCACCTCTCATCCATCCATCTACCCGTCCATTGATTTGTTTACAGCTTACTGAAACACATCCTTTTCTATGTATAGCTTCAGTTCTCTCCTGCTGTAACTTGAGCCCTTGCCTTGGTAGTTACTGGGGATTTTGTGCCTATCCTGGTCCTTTGGCTGCACTCAAACGAGATAACTTAATATACATAATAACACACAGCTCTGAGTTAACATATTTAAACTAAATTTGCGGTGTGAAAATAATAGGAAAGACATATTTTTGGCGGAGTGAATCAGATTCCCAAAAGGACATGCCGGAAATTCCATAAGGTACCTTAGTTTCATTCTATTGCTGTGATAAATATCATGACCATAAGACAACTCTGGGAAGAAAGCTTATACTTTCAGTTTATTCTTCCCAATCACAGTTACTGAGGGACATCAAGGCAGAAACTAAGATAGAAACCATGGAGGGATAATGCTGTTTACTGCCTTTCTCACTGGCTAGGCTCAGCTCGCTTTCTATATAGTTCAGGACCACCTGCCTAGGAATGGTGATGCCCAAAGTGGGCTGGGATTCCTTTATCAATTAACAATCCCAGATGACAATGCCCCACAGATATGTGCCACAGCCAGTCTGATCAACTGGGATTCCCTCTTCCCACGTGACTCTAGGTTGTGTAAAGTTGGCAGCAAAAATTAACCAGGACATGAGGCTGACATATCTGGTATGTCAGGGTTTTAATCTGGTATATCAGGGTTTTTACGGATTTTAATTCTTTAAAACTGGTCCATGCCTATCCACATCCATCCATCACATCAAGTCAGGCTTAATCTTTGCAAATTCCTCATTAGCATATATTAATATTGCAGAATATTGTATTACATTGTGATGGTTTCATACACACTTGGAAGGCCTTCTCTCCTCCTCTTCCCCTACTCTCCTTCCTTCCTTCCCTTCTTAGCCCTACTCTCCCCATCCCTCCTTCCTAGTAGGCCAGTGTTCTGAGATATATCCTCAGCTCTTTAAAAAACTTGTTTGCTTTGAGACAGGGTCTCACTGTATTTTCTAAGCTGGATCCTCCTGTCTCAGCCTCTTGAGAAACTGGGATCCCAGGCCCATGCCACCAGGCTTGTTTTACTTTCTGGGTTCTTGAGCCCCATTGTTGAGTATAATTTCCACCCTCACAATCCACCTCCTTTCTTCCCAATTAGATCTGGGACACAGTTAACAAAGCAAAGAGACCTGCTGCAAAGGCATTTGAGACTTCTGTCTGGCCCCCTTTATGGGTGCTGTTTTGATGCTGTGGGTGTTGCTGGGCCATGGGGAGCCATGGGTACCCTTTGATGGCTTGATGCGTTCTGCCCTGCTGTTTGTGGCCTATCCTAAGAAGCTTACCGTCTCATTTTGTTTTTCTTCTCTAGGAAAATTATGATTTCTTGAACAAGAAGATTAATTACAAGTGGGATTTTGTCATCATGCAGGCCAAAGAGCAGTACCGGTGAGTGTGAAGTGGGCACAGGAGTTCTTTCTCTACTGGCTGTCTCTTCTCTCTCCTTCCTGGCTCCTTTGTTTTATTTATTTATTTATTTATTTATTTATTTATTTATTTATTTATTGGTGTGTGTCTATGCTTGTCTCTGTGTGTACTCAGGCTAGAAGATAACTTTGCTGATCTTTCAGGTGCCAACTACCTTACTGTCTGAAAATGAATCTTTCTCATTGACTCGAAACTTTCTAGTCCCAAGTAATCCAGGTTGGCAGGCCAGAGAACTCCAGGGATCTGTCTGTCTTTCCCTCTCCTATTCTGGAATTACAAGTACATGAAACCAGCCTAGCTTAAAACATTTATCTATTTTTAGGTGGGCACTGGAAGATCAGACTCAGAGCCTCATGCTTGGGAGGCGAACACTTCACCAACGGACAGGGCATCCCATTCCCCCCCCCCCCCCCGTTTCCTTTGATTACAACCAACTTAGAATGAGCATCTGTGTGATAAACACCAGGCTGGGGCTAGGGAACATCAGCCCCTCAGGTCAGGCAGATGAAGGAACAGGCCACACACAGTACTGTGACATAAGGGTCATGAGATGAGCAGGGGTTTGTAGAGGGAGCTGTGGAAATAGAATCTCTAAGCTATGGAGGATGTTGGTGGTGGGTGGAGAGGAAGGGTGAGGAGGAAGAAAGGGAGGATGTTCCAGGCATGTAGAACTAAGGAGACAGTAGAGTGTCCTGTGTGGGCATCTTGTGTGGCTGGAGCAGAATGTGAAATGTAGACTGAACAACTCACAGATTCTACAAGGTTCACTTCTTTTTTCTTCCTTTCCCCTTCCCCTTCCCCTTCTTCCCCTTCCCCTTCTTCCCCTTCCCCTTCTTCCCCTTCCCCTTCTTCCCCTTCCCCTTCTTCCCCTTCTTCCCCTTCCCCTTCTTCCCCTTCTTCCCCTTCTTCCCCTTCCCCTTCTTCCCCTTCTTCCCCTTCTTCCCCTTCCCCTTCTTCCCCTTCTTCTTCCCCTTCTTCCCCTTCTTCTTCCCCTTCTTCCCCTTCCCCTTCCCCTTCTTCCCCTCCCCCTTCCTCTCCCCCTCCTCCCTTTCCCCTTCTTCCCCTTCTTCCCCTTCCCCTTCTTCCCCTCCCCCTTCCTCTCCCCCTCCTCCCTTTCCCCTTCTTCCCCTTCCCTTCCCCTTCCCTTTCTCTCTCTCTCTCTCTCTCTCTCTCTCTCTCTCTCTCTCTCTCTCTCTCTCTCTCTCCCTCTCAAAGATTTATTTATTATATGTAAGTACACTGTAGATTGTGAGCCACCATGTAGTTGCTGGGATTTGAACTCAGGACCTCTGGAAGGGCAGTCAGTGCTCTTAACTGCTGAGCCATCTCTCCAGCCCACAAGGTTCATTTCTTGCTCGTCTTATGTCTACTGTAGGCTATCTGCAGCTTAGACATGCCTTCTCTTACTTCAGGACCTAGGGTGGCAAGCCTAGGAACCAATGTGAGGTCATAGTATGCAGGAGTGAAGGGTTTATTTTGGCCCACACTTTGTGGTCACAGTCCATCACGGCAGGGAAATCATGACGGCAGGAGCGTGAGGCAGCCTGTCCCCCTGCAGCCGCCCTCAGGAAGCACTGGTGCTCAGCTTGCCTTGACGTCTCTGTTCAGTCCAGACCATGTGATGGTGCAGCCCACGTTCAAGAGGGGTTTTCCCACCTCAGTTAAACTTCTCTAGAAACTCCCTCATGGGCACGGCCACATAGTTGCCTCTTAGGTAATTCTGATCCAGACAAGTTGACAATAACAATTGACCGGCATGCTCACATGTGGCACTGGTGAGAGATCTGCCATTGCTTTCTTAGCCACTAACCTGTTCCTGTCTGACGTATTTGAGACAAAGAAACGTGGAGGGAACTTTCTAACACGCCATTGACATTTGTTTACAAGGCTTCTTTTGGTGTTCACAGGTGCCATCTTATTTTAACTTGGTGTGGCAGAAAGGCTCGGGGTCATAGTCCTTGTCCCTCCTGATCTTTTTAGTTGGGAAATGGAGGCTCGGAGAGGCTAACACTACTTGGTCAGGGTCACTTGGTTGGGCTAGAATGACTCAATTCTATTCAGCATAACACTTTTGTGTTTCTAGTGGGTTCCAGCCCTAAGCTGAGCCCAGGAGCAAGGAGATGGAATTGTCTCTTTCCCCAGCCCCTCCATGCCCTCTGCTACTTCTGTGCTCTGAGTGGGACAATCTCAGCCACCCACACCCTGACAAAACCCTTCCAGGAGCTGCCGCTCAGAGCTGTCTCAGTGGCTCCCACTTTCCTCCTCCAGAAGTCCTAGATAAGTCTGAGTACCCAGACTCTTCAGAGATTCCTCTCCTCACTTGAGGCTCTGTGGGACAGGGAATTCCTAAAAGACTCCTTTCTTCTGAGACACCAGTGTCCCCTTAACTCCATGACTTAACTCATGGATTTTAGATGTGGAATCCTACCACAAAACTAGATGGGCCATGTGGGCTTGCCTGTAGAGAGAGTTTTTGTCATGCTGAGCCCCTCCCGCTGTGTGTGTGTGTGTGTGTGTGTGTGTGTTCTTCCTCTTCCTTTTTTTCCTCCTCTTGTGGCTATGTGACTTGCTCATTCTTTTGTGGCCCAGCCTCGTAAATTACACACGCTATGCCCGACACTCTAGTGGTGGAAGTCAGCATAAAACTCCACCTGGTTCTAAGCGGGAGGGGAAACAGACCCCTCCATCCACAGGAAGGGCCTGGAGACACATTTCTGAATCACTACAGAGACCGTTTTTGATTTTGCTTCTGTTTTCATAATGTTTTCTCACAGTACGAACACCACAGGCAAGTCTGTATTTACTTGAGTACTCTTGCAACGCTTAGACTAAAAACCACTCAAAGGCTGGAGCTATGTTTTGACTCCCAGTAATTGGAACATAGTAGGAGATCAATAAATCCATGAATGAGCAGAAGATTAAACAAATGGAATTGTGAAAAAAAAAGTCACATGAGCAACTCGATGAATTCCTTATTTACTGGCTCTTTGGGATCTGTCACAGCTCTCCTGACCTCCGCACAGTGCTGCTGCTGAGCAAGTCCAGACAGGCCAGCTGGTCTCATTAAAGATGGGCTCCATTTACAAGGCTGGCTAGTATTATAGAAACCACGCAAACCTCAGGGTGCTTGTGGTCCATCCTCCCGAGGACTCCGGCTGGTTACGCTGGTAGAAAATCCATTAGGTTGTTAAGGGGAATAGGGGCAACAATGTTTCTATTTAATTTCCAGAGGAGGTTGGTAGAACACCCTCCTGGAATGGCTGCGCTGCTCACCCATCTGGCTCTCTGGATGCTATTATGCTCTTCACAGAACATTAACGAGGAAGTAAATCCACCACCTCTGTGTGAGGAGGGTGTTTGCGTCATCTCGTGTTGCCCGTTGCCTGGGAAAACAGACGTTAATAAATGTGAGCACAGCTAGCCTTGGAAGTGGGACTGGTGCTCTTGGCGTGATAATGAGTACTTCTTCCCTTCCGGAGGGGGAGGCCCGGCATCACTTCCTCCTGCGGTGGCAAAGGGGAGATGATTAGACAAAACAGGATAACCTTTTACAGTCCCCAGCAGGACTGAGAAAAGGCTATGACTTGTCACCGCCTCACTGGAGGGACAGGGAAGGACAAACAGGAGAAAAATAGGACTTCCTGAGACACTCGTTGCTCCAGCATAGCTCTGGTGTGGATTGTTACCCATCTGCCTGTTGGGATGTTGATTATCTTGTTTGCTGAAGCAGGGAAACCAGTATGAAGTCAGGGAGGCCACTGGGTCACATGATCATCTCTGCTCGCTTCGTAGTGACTTTGGTGACAGATCTGATTCTGGAGCTGGTCATGGTGACAGCACCTAAGTCATGCAGCCCAGTACCATGAAGAAGTGGAACACATTCTCAATTCCCAGAGAGGATGCAGCAGCCCACCCCCCCCGCCCCCACATACAGGGCCTTCCACTCCTCCTCTTCCTTCATCTTTTGTACTTAACAGTGAGTGACAGACTGTTAAGGAGCCCACCAAGACAAAGGGACCTCACCAAGTTGCTAGGATCGAATGAGTCCATGCATGTTGGAACGGTACCCGGAGCAAAAGAGTGATGTGCTATTGGCAGTGCTTGCTGTGTTTTTTATGTACATTCTTTGAGCAGGTGGGGAAAGCGGTCCAGGTCATCAGGAATGGGGGTCATCTTAGACCTTAAGATGTGAAGCACTGCTCGCCCTGAGCCTAGCTTTTGTGTTGTTTTAGGACTGGAAAGGAAAGGAACAAAGCCGACAGGTACGCGCTGGACTGCCAGGAGAAGGCGTATTGGCTGGTGCACCGAAGTCCGGTAAGTAAGGCTTCCCTTTCTCCCCTGACTCCTCCCCATTCTGTGCTCACCGCAGCACAGCTGCCTCTGGCTTCCCACCTTCTTGTCGCCAACAAGAGTTGAACTGGATTATCTGGTGTGGGCTGCCTTGTGCTGTGTCTTCTTGGTGGGGTCCTTACAGCTTGTCTGTCAGTGTTAAGTACCAAGCAACGGGAATCGACTCATCTTTTGTGAGGGTTTGGAATTTTTGTTGTTGAGGTTTAAGGAAATAAGAAGATCTGGGAACACAGGTCCCGAATGAGAAAAAAAACAAGACACTGAGAGCAGAGATGATGTCCTGTGCATCTCCAGACAGACAGACAGACACAGATGTCCTGTGCATCTCCAGCTCTGTCTTTTCCTCCCTGGTCCAGGTCAGCAGCTGGGAAGGGAGGAAGACAGGAGGACTGAGCACGCTTCTCAAGCTTCTCATTGCTCGGAGCACCTTGCTTCTTTGGCTTTTGGACTTCTATTTATTTTATGTGTATGAATGGTTTGCACTCATGCACGTATGTGCACCAGGTGTGTGCCTGGTGCCCCCCAGAGATCAGAAAAGGGTCTCGGATCCTCTGGTACTGGAGTTATAGATGTTTCTGGATCATACCTGTATATGGTGCTGGGAGCGGAGCCTGGCTCTTCTGAAAGATCAGCAGTGCTCTTTACCCATGAGCCATCTCTACAACCCAACTTTGGGACTTCCAATGGCTCCAACTTGGCTCCAAGAGACAGGTTGGCCACAATGGATGTAACCTGTCCCAGCTTGGTATTAGGAAATGGCAGTCTCATTTCCCAGCATTCCACTAGAGTTATCTCAGCTGCCTCAGTTTCCCTCTTGGGTTATAGAAAGTGCGAGAGGTTGACAGAGACTCCGGAAAGTGAAGCATCAAATGTTCTTATCAAAACAAATGTTCTTTCTCCTCCTCTTTTATTGACCTTGCCTCGCAATGACCAGACATGCTCAGAACAGGAAGTGAATGGAGTCAGGAATGGTGTTAAAGCCTGGCCACTCTCCCTTTCAGAGTCTGGCTGGCTTGCCCATCTTTGTCTGTCTCCAACAGATTGTTCTTAAGGTGTAGCCACCATGGTGCACGATTTGAATGTTGTCTTGCTGAAGCGAATGTTCTGGGCTTGATTCCTCAGTAGCTTGCTTGGTTGATCTTAGCTTCAGGGGTCGTCTTCAAGAAAAAAACTGATTTTTAGCTTCCCGACCCAGATTCCTGGGGGTTGACTGTGGAAGACTGAGCCCGGAGTCCTAGAGCATCCGGGCCTCCACAGTGGATGTTTGGAGAGAGAGCTTGTTTTGTGACTTCTCTGTGTTTTAGATGCAGCTTGTCGAGGTTGAGAGGAAATGGTAGGTTCACACTTACCTTCTGAGCTGGCCCCTGTACTTCATGGCTCTAAAGTGAGCCATTTTCCATCCTTCCTGAGTGGAGAATGGCTTTCCCACTGTGCAAGCAGCGAGTCCATGGTAGGAGTCCACGTGGCTGCCGTCCTCACAGAGTGAGTGCCAGACGGGCTGCTCAGTGAGCCACGTAGGACTCCCCCACTCCCCCGCCCTGGACATGAGTAACGGACCACCCAGAATTCTCCTTAGTTTTCCTGGTGTACGTTCTTAGCTTCTGTCGGGAGAAGTGAACAAGTGGCTCTTCACAGCCGGATAGATGAGTTCATATGATGCGGAGTCTACACGGCCACCTTTCCCTGTCTCCTCCTCTCATTTTTAGTAACGTGATACCAGCTCACCTCTATCACCTTCACTTTTCATGTTTTGGCTACTAATACCACGATTACCATCACCACCACCACCACCATCAGCATCAGCATCACCACTACCTCCACCATCACCACCACCATCATCACCACTGCCACCACCACCCTTGACACCAACATGCCTGACCTGGGTTGAAAACTCACACCTCGCTAAGCCTCCTGTTCCCATCCTTTTATCCACCCTTTGGAAAGCGGCATTGTTCCATTTTATTAACAAACCCACTGGAACCCTGGGATGTTGTAAGTTGCCCAGCTACACATCTCACATGTGCTAGGGCATCTGAACCCACACCCTTAATTAACTATGCAGCCCTCTCTCTTAGTCCCTATGCTTTCTTTGTCTCCTGTGACAGTGTCACCCGACGTCCTCATGTAGTTTAGTTTGCGTGTAACCTGAGTCACCCATGCTCCATACACAAACATTTGTGTTTGAACAAGCCTGACTACTCTGATAGTATAGGGGGCGGGGACTAGTTTAGAGAGAAGCTTTGATACGCTTGGGGCAGTCTTAAAATGCAGAGAACACATGAAACCCAGGTAGCATCAGGAATGAGGTAGGGCTGTATTGGGGGGCTGCTGTCACCGATTCTTCTTGGATAATCTTCATCTCTCACTGGCCAGCACAGGGAAGATGGTGTTCTATCTAAGGAACATCTCTGCCTGGAACAGAGCAATCTGTCTGACAAGCTTAGGGAGCCCTGGAGCCCACAGACTGCCAGACTGTCTCCAGGAGACCCAAACAAACCTCAACGCAGTGGGAAAAGAGCCAGCCGTAGCAAGCCAAGCATTTGGCTCGGTGGATGCTGAGCAGGAGCTCTGTAGACCCACCGCAGCCACCTGTTAGAGTGTGACGTGGTCACAGTTACCAGATGATCTGTTAACTTGCTCATTTGTCATGTGTGTGTACACATGAGTGTGTGTGTGTGTCTCCATGCATGTGTGTGTATGTAGGTGCATGTGCGTATGTATGTGTGTATGCACATTTATGTATGCGTGCATATGAGTGTGTATGCTTATGCATGTATATGGTATATATGTGTGTTTGTGTATGCATGTGTATGTATATGTGTGTGTGCATGCATGCATTTGTATATGTATGTGTATGTGTGTGCACTGTGTATGTGTGCGTGCATGTGTATGTGCATGTGTGTATGCATATATATGTGTATATATGTGTGTGCATGCATGTGTGTATGTGTGTTGTATGTATGCATGCTTGCTGTTTGCAGAGGCACACATGTGTCTGTATGCATGTAGAGACCTAAGGTTGATGTCAGAAAGCATCCTCTCTTCTTCTCACCCTGTTCTTTGAGGCGTTTCCTCAAAGTCAAATGCAGAGCTCACTGATGAGCCTAGTCTCTCTATCCAGCTTGCTCTGGTGACCACCTCACTGTCCTCCAAGCCTGGAATTACAGGCCAGCTGTTCCAACCCATCCATCATTCGTGTCATTCTAGAGATCTGAACTCTAGACCTCAGGCCTGTACAGCAAGAGCTTTAACCACTGAGGCTGCTCATCTGTCTCGTTCTTATTGGCGAAATCCTTATTGAGCCACGACTGGCAGGAAAAGAGTGTTGGGCACATGATGCCAGATAGACAACATTGAGTTTGTACTGTGTGTGCACCTGCAGAGACAGGACACCTGTCTGATGCTGTATCCAGAAAAGCATCATCAGGAGAAGGTGTTCAGGCATGGGTAGTAGTTGGTCAGTCATCGAGTTTGACCCAAATGGATCAAAATACAGATCTATGTGTGATACAAACAATATAAATGAACAAGGGAGAAATGGCTTCCTTCTATAGCTAAGGATGACCTTGAACGCCCAATCTCTTATCTTTATTTCCATACCCAATTTGTATGTTGCTGGGGCTGGAACCCAGGGCTTCATCTATGCCAGGAAAGCACTCTACCAACTGAGCTACACCCACACTGAGACAAGATTCCTGGAGCAAAACATTTCGATGTTTCCCGTAACTTCACTGAGCCACCTGGGCAACACCAGTGACTTGGTGTCTTCTGAGGACACAGTCCATCACCCAGGCCTGGTTTTCTGGGGAAAAGGCATTTTCTGGCCGTGTATCCTAAGGTCATGTGAATGAACACTAAGCAGTCTTCATTACAGCTACAAAACAAAACATCAACAAAGAAGGTATCTGCTCTCTACTTCCTGCTGAGCTTGTGCTCAATGCCCTGCAGTGGAGAATGGCAACCTAGCTTATATCTGATTCCATAGGCCATTGTGAATCTATTAAAACGATATGGTCAAAGACCATTCATTAACCTAGAAAATAGTCTGAAATGTAGTGTTGTGTCACAAAACAGTATGAGACCCTCAACAGATGCTGGTGGTAATTAAACAAAATCAACGTAACTTTTGGATGTTTATTTTATGGTAGATGATCTTGGGGCAATGGGGATAGACAGCCTTATGAGCCAGGACAGACACGGTTCATGGTCTCAAGGAACTTACTATAGGATTGTGGAGGAAGCGATGACTAAACGATTATGCAAATGAGCGAGTGACATACAGAATGCCACACAGTCTTGTAGAAGAAAGGCGTCTTGCATCAGACCAGGCGCCAGGAGCCACCTCCCCAACAAAGCTGACACTCACATCAAGCTGTGCTTGGAACAGACTTTAAACTCTTCAACCTAAAATTGTCTCCTCGGTTCAGCCTCATTTTTCCTCCTCCCTTTCCTCATTGTATTATGTTTATAAAACAATGTACTGTTTTGTTTATCCTCTCAGACCCATGAGCCAAAGAGTCTGACGCTTTAGGGAACAGAGTGGTGACCAGGAAGGGGATTAGAGAGTGAACTCTGTGACTGGTAGAGGGCTGGTGCCACCCTGGCATGCTGGTTCCTGCTGACGTCACTATCAGATTATCAGGCATTTAGCAAATTGCCTTTTTTGCTATGCCTAAGGGATGTGATAGAGACGTCATACCCTGGTGCTCACAGTTCCTCAAGCTGAAGGAGGGAAGCTCATAGTTTGCACATCTCTGAGAGGCTTTCGGTGTGGAGACACCGGGATAGAAGGCATCTGCTAGTGGCACCTCACTTGATTACCTTTATTGATTGTGCATTGATGATCGGCTCTGGGTAATCTTCAATGAAGTACTCACTTGTGGGCCAGTAGCCCTGGCAGTTATTACAGTAGGGTAAAGATTATACTAATTGTCTGATAGATGAATGGATGGATAAATGAATGAATGAACGAACCTGGGAGTTTCTCATACTTGTAACCGTCTGGGGGACTATGGACAGGACAGTGGTTGGGATTACAGCTTCTTCAACTGGGAATTAAAAAGCTGCTACCCCCAGAGAGGTCAAGATGAAGGCACAGGCAGAGGAGGGTGTAGGGCTGGCTGTCCCCTACAGCTGCTGAGGAAATCCTCACAGGTGGTGTGGTGGTAGTGAGCTCTAACTAGAGAGACAGTAAAACAATAAGGCTCAGAGGTTGACAGAGAGCCTGGTAGCAGAGGTTGCCTTGGAACTGGTTTCAACTGTGCACATAATACAACTGAGCCCCAGGCCATCTTATTTCTGTAGTCTGTGGGGCCAGGTCAAAGGAATAGCTAAATAGCCAAACTCAAGCCTGGAGCAGGCGACCCCACGGAGTTGCTCAGGCAGCTAGGGCCTGTGAAGGGAGCCTGGGAGGGGGGGAGGGGGGCACAGGGGGTGTTGGGGCTGGGGGTGGGTGGGTTCTGAGTGTGCGGTGAGTATGTATGAGTATGTTTAGATGTGCGTGAGTGTGTGAGTGTGTATGTGTATATGAGTAGGCATGCGTAAGTTGAGAGGGTGTGTAGGTGTACTAGACAACACAACGTGAACGTCTGCATGTATGTGAAGTTCACCCTCAGCTCTGCTGGTGGGTTTTACTCTGTAGCAGACATGGGGGAAGTGCCTGGAGCCCATTTTAGGTGAAAGCATTAGTCTGGTGGCCACATCCTTCGCTTCTCTTTCATATGGGGTTTAGGTCGCCTTGAGGGCTGTCTGGGACTGCTACACTTCATCACAGTCATCATGACACTTATCTTGTTGAGACTACTAAGGGATTTCTACCCTCCCCAAGACTGGAAGTGACTCCCTGTGTCTTCTGGGGATGCCCCCCAAAGCAGGAGTCTCATGTTATAGTCAACTAGTCTCTCAAGACATAGCACGGTGTCTGGTATATGTATAGTACTGATCGAGGTCACAGGTTAGGGTGAGGGTGGGCGCTCCCTCTCCTCATCTTCCTCTCATGCATTTCCTGGTTTGGTTTTCATCTCTTCCTCTTGTGGTTAGTAGGCCCAGCATTTGCATCTGTGGTAGCCTGCTGAGCTAGGATATCATATTTAGCAAGCTGGATACAAGGCATCTGGTTTTTAATTAATTGATTAACTTCATGTGTGTGAGTGCAGACACATGCACACACGCTTGCCACACCAAGGGCATAGAGGTTAGAGGACAGCACTGGAGCTGGGTTGAGGGTCTTTCATTGCTGTAGCCATGTTAAGTACTCTAGGCTTGCTGGCCTGTGAGCTTCTGGTGGAGGCTCCTGTTTCTGCCAACCATCTCTCTGAAGGAGGTCTGTGATTACAGATGTGCACCAGGCTGTGATTACAGATGTGCACCAGGCTGTGATTACAGATGTGCACCAGGCTGTGATTACAGATGTGCACCAGGCTGTGTTTACAGATGTGCACCAGACTGTGATTACAGGTGTGCACCAGGCTGTGATTACAGATGTGCACCAGGCTGTGATTACAGATGTGCACCAGGCTGTGATTACAGATGTGCATCAGGTTGTGATTACATATGTGCACCAGGCTGTGATTACAGGTGTGCACCAGGCTGTGATTACATATGTGCACCAGGCTGTGATTGATTACAGATGTGCACCAGGCTGTGATTACAGGTGTGCACCAGGCTGTGATTACAGGTGTGCACCAGGCTGTGATTACAGGTGTGCACCAGGCTGTGATTACAGATGTGCATCAGGTTGTGATTACATATGTGCACCAGGCTGTGATTACAGATGTGCATCAGGTTGTGATTACATATGTGCACCAGGCTGTGATTGATTACAGATGTGCACCAGGCTGTGATTACAGGTGTGCACCAGGCTGTGATTACAGGTGTGCACCAGGCTGTGATTACAGGTGTGCACCAGGCTGTGATTACAGGTGTGCACCAGGCTGTGATTACAGATGTGCACCAGGCTGTGATTACAGGTGTGTACCAGGCTGTGATTACAGATGTGCACCAGGCTGTGATTGATTACAGATGTACACCAGGCTGTGATTACAGGTGTGCACCAGGCTGTGATTACAGATGTGCATCAGGCTGTGATTACAGATGTGCACCAGGCTGTGATTACAGATGTGCATCAGGCTGTGATTAGAGATGTGTACCAGGCTGTGATTGATTACAGATATGCACCAGGCTGTGATTACAGGTATGCACCAGGCTGTGTTTACAGATGTGCACCAGGCTGTGATTACAGGTATGCACCAGGCTGTGATTACAGATGTGCACCAGGCTGTGATTATAGGTGTGCACCAGTCTGTGATTACAGATGTGTACCAGTCTGTGATTGATTACAGATGTGCACCAGGCTGTGTTTACAGATGTGCACCAGGCTGTGATTACAGGTGTGCACCAGGCTGTGATTACAGGTGTGCACCAGGCTGTGATTACAGGTGTGCACCACATCACCAGCTTTTCACCTGTGCTCTGGGAACTGAACTCAGGGTGTCAGACTTGCGTTGAAAGCACTTTTACAAATATTCTATATCAGAATTTATTTGCCACGAAAATCTATTTTATGTTTTTAGTATAAGTATACAAGAAGTGCTAAACTACTGGAGCTAAGTATATAATTAGAGCTAACCTATTGGAGCTGGGCATGGTGACATGAGCCTATAACTTAAGGCTGAGGCAGGAGGATTACAAGTTCTAGAGTGATTTAGGCTACATGGTGAGTTCGAGGCAAGCCTGGTACATAAAGACTCTGTTCCCCACCCTGCAAGGAAAAACCAAAACACAACAGCAAAACCAAGCGAGCAAGCAAGCAAGCAAGCAAGCGAGCAAGCAAGCAAGCAAGCGAGCAAGCAAGCAAGCAAGCAAGCAAAAACCCACCAACCAAGCAATTTATATCCGGACTCCTCCAAAACTAAATAGGACATGAATGAATTACTTGTGTTTATCTGAAGTTGACCAGATGTCCTAGATTTTAACCTAGAAGCCCTACCTCTGAACTGAAAATGCTTTCAGTGCTGCCGATGGGACTGGATCTGATGGGGAGAGAGCCTCGTGTCTGCTCTTGTGAAGTCAGCCTTATTAATAGTATGTGCTGACACTTGCCTGTCCACAGGAAGTGAAAAACCTCAATTGCTGGTCTTGAGTAGGTGAGAAAAGCCAATCGAGACTGGGTTCAGGGTGGGGTTAACTGGCAGAAATGGGAACTGACAAAGACACTTGACGTAGGTTTGGTTGCATTTTCGTAGGCACACAGGTTTGGTTACACCTATGCATGCGTGACCTTAAAAGGAGTCTAGGCCCTTGTTCAGTGATACCTACGCTCTGCTGATAGTGTCGTACTTTGTCTTGCTAAATCCTAGAAGTGCCTGTTAGGTAGGAGACATTCATTATCTCAGGTGGCTGGGCCAGTGAAGACAGGGAGAAGTATCTTCTAGGATGTCTGGTGCATCTGGAAAACATCAAAATCAGGGCAGGGATGGGTTAGTGCTTGCCTGAAGCACGGCTGCCTTCCTTCTTCTAACTCAGCCCTGGCTGCAACTGAAGGGTGTGGTGGAGGAGATCTATAGGAGGAATCAGGAGTCCCATGTTTCAACTGCAGTCAAGTCTTATTGAGCTTCAGCGCCATGTATCCATCCAGTCTGTTACATCTGTCATCTATACGTCCATTCGTCTGTCCACAGTGCATCCCATCTGTCTTCCATCCCCTCCCCCATTCTCTTATGGCGAAGGAGAGGCATTCATCTGTCCCTTCCTCCCTCTAGTCCTCCCTCTTCTTCCCACTATAGGGACTGCCGGGGATCTGTGATAATAGACCAAAAAGCAGTCGGAAAGCTCTCTAGCTCATTTGGGGGTTACCTCACCTTTCTTTGTGGGCTAGACCACAAGCCCTTTTCGGCTTGATCTCTCAGTCAGCAGCTTGGCCAGATCTGAAGTTGATCAGGAGCTAGTGACTTCCTGTGGTGACCCTTATGTTGTCATTCTTCCATTCAGCCTGGAATGAACAATGTGTTAGACTACGGCCTGGACCGCGTGACCAATCCAAACGAAGTTAAGGTAAACCAGGTATGTCTGCCTGCATTCTGAGCTTGGGAAGGTGTCCACATGTCTAGCCGTGTCTGTGAGGCAATGGAGACTGCTGTTGATACCAGGGTCTGTGGTATCAGAGTCAGGGGACAGGGAGGCCACGGCAAGGGCCCTGGGTAGACAGTCGACCCGGGGAGTGAGTGACGAGTGTAGGGCAGGCCATGTGGTGTCTGAGTCATTTCAGACTTTGAAAACCTGATGAGATTTCTCTACACAGCATGTCATTGTTATGGCTTGGCCTCGAGTCATGAGTGGGACCTGGATGGGTGTGTCTGGGGGGGGGGAGGAAGATGGAACTGCCAAGGAGGAGAGAAAGGAACAGGACTGGGCTGGTAAAGTAGCGCTGTGGTGTGCAGAGAGACCAAGCATCTCGAGAGAGTATCACCAGGGGATACTTGGTGAGCGTGCACATGGAGCTTGTGCTGTGAGGACTCTTGTCCAAGACGACCCTTCCTTCGATACGTTTAGGGCACGTCAGCCAGCTTTCAGCTCGCCATTCTCCCAGCAGCCTCTTCCACGATTTCTTGTCAGATAGCAGATCAGTGCCAAGGTCTTGTAGGCTCAGTTGCTATGGAGACAGAATCATCGAGTAAAACTCAGAACCGGGTGGAGATTTTTTTTTTTAAATGGATAATGTACTGCTCTGGAAACTCTCTCCTGTGGAGGAGGGGGAAGTGGAGGCAGCACGCTCGTCACTGGCTCTGACGTGGGTGGGGTGTGGGGACTGACTGAGGCTCAGCCGGGGTGGGGGGTACAGCGGGGCGTGTGGAGGTTAGAACACGACCTTCACTGAGTCAGTTTGGGAGCGTGCACATGGAGCTGTGCTGTTCCGTCCTTGCCGTGGATAAATGATTTCCGAGGAGTGCGGCCAATAGGCCTTCTCATCGAAGAAGCGTCTTCATGCCCCACTGGCCACCCGGAAGGAGGCAGAGCCGGGTCTTGCTTTCTAGCGTTCAAAATTATGAGTGTGCCAGCAGCTGGGAAGGAGAGTATAGAGCGGAAGTGAGGCAGAGCGCCGTTGCGCGGTGGTGGGTTCTGCGTGGGCTGTGGGTCTTCTTTGCTGTATAGTGACATGTCTCTCTCTCTCTTTCTCTCTCTCTCTCCAGCTCTCTTTCTCCTGTGTGTGCACACTGACCATTGTGGAGCAGTAAGAAGAAACAGCATGCAAGCTGTGCCCCCTCTGACCCCAGCAGCACAGTGCTCACCACATCTCCTGTGCTGAAGGGGCTGGGTCTGGGTCTGAGTGTCATGGCAGCGTTTCTCACAAGCAGGCCACCCTATATCTCCCTCTTCCTGCCCCGAGGGTCACAGAGAGCTTGGAGCGTCTTCCATAAGGCCTTAGGAAGGCAACGGTTTGATCTTTGTCTCAGTTCAGAGAACTCAGTGTGGAGAACAGGGTGCTTACTGAGAAGAAGGAAATTCTTGAGCTCTGTTGTCCCTAAACAGAGGCAAAAGCCCATTGAGCATGAAAATTGAGGCTGTGAGGCCAGCAGGTGTCCAGGGCCTCGGGCTTCACCAGACAACGGTCACTGGTTGGTAAGGTTGCCCAGCGCCAGGAGGATCTAGTCTCAATTGGGAGCCAGCCCTAGAATGCAGTGTTCTTTTCAGTTCCTATACCTTGAGGGCAGGCACACAAAAGGCCAAGTGTGTATGTCTCCCCACCACCCTGTTTCATTCCAAAGAATATTTGGCCCTACAAGGAGTACCTTGGATAGAGGCAGGGCACTGGTCTGGTTATAAGCCCTGTCTCATTCTGGACTGAGCCTCATTTCCTCTACCCCAGGACAGGTTATACTGCCATAGTGATACTCATGGCCGGGCCACACTGTTACCCAACGATGAGGGGCAACACTTAATGTTGGGGAGAGTGAGCTAAGGCCCTAGGAAGGAACTCAGCTCCACCACTTTTAGCCAAGCTCTCAAGCCTTTCAGAACTTGAGTGTCCTAGTATGTATGTATGTATGTATGTATGTATGCATGTATGTATGTATGTATGTATGTATGTATATATATATATATGTGTGTGTGTGTGTGTGTGTGTATGTGTATATGTATATATATATATAAATTTCCTACACCTTGAGTTTCAGTTCCTATACCTGGCGTTAGTTCCTTAGGAGATTAACCAGGATCATTTGTAGAAATGTCCAGGACAATATACAACCTGTGAGATGTTCGCTGTAAGAGTAGCTGTTACTGTTATCATTAGAACATGTAATTGTATTATGAAGGAGATAGATTATGGGGTCCCCCTTTTATTTGTGTCTTTATTATTCTTTTTAGTTTCAGTTAAGTTTTTTTGTTTTTTGTTTTTTGGGGGGGATTTCTTGTTTGTTTTTGTTTTGTTTTGTTTTTGAGACAGGGTTTCTCTGTGTAGCCCTGACTGTCCTAGAACTCACTCTGTAGACCAGGCTGGCCTTGAACTCAGAAATCTGCCTGCCTCTGCCTCCCAAGTGCTGGGATTAAAGGTGTGCACCACCACTGGCCAGCTCAGTTAAGTTTTAAAGTTAGCATACAGAGCAATAGGTTTTATTATGATACTTCCATATATACATGATATATATGTGTATATATATGATATATATCTTTATACTATGTTTTTATACATCGCCTCTCCTACCTTCCCATCCCCCTCTGCCCATTTCTTACTGGTCCTCTTCTTCTACCAAATGGTGCCCCTTAGCTCTTTCATGTCCTTACAGACCTCTGACCCTATTTTGGAGATGGATTTAGGCCACTCTGTCCTTATACCCTCTCATGCTTCTAGCCTGGGAGGAGGTGGGGGATGTACAAGGGGAGAGTCACACCATTCCATGGGTGTGCATGCTAGTCTTTGAAAATAAGGCAGGAATGTGGTTCTTGGGCATTGGATGCCATGGGTTGCTAGGCACTTAGCCCAGAGCCTTCACTGAGCAAGAAGACCCCTGTGTTCCTACCGACAGAGAATGCTTTCTTCCCATGGCTCTCTGTGTGATGGTGGCTAGCTAAGGACAGTGCAGCCCTAATGTGCACTGGTGTCCCCTGTGCCATGCATGGGAGAGAGTGTTTCTCACCTATCCCTGGCTCGGAGGCTCACGTGCACTGACAGAATCACGGAATAATGAGGTCATCCCTGTGAGTGAATGAAGCAGGTCACGAGGAGGGAAGACTCATGTAGACACATAGCTCGGACATAGTGCACTTGGGATGGGAACCATCTAAACCCCCTCTAAGTCCTGTCTGGTGGGCTCTGATGCCCAGCAAGTGGGTTTTAAAAGAGGCTTTACTGAGCTCTTAACATAACATCAGTTATTTCTCATGTGACAAACCCAAATCAGAGAAATCTAACTCTTTGTCCAAGGCTAGGGTGGCAATATAGAACTTAGGTCACCCAGCCCAAGTATCTCAACCAGTTCCTCCCATCACTCAGTTCAAGTACCTCATCCAGCTCCTCCCATCACTTAGCACAAGTACTGCATCCAGCTCTTCCCATCACCCAGCCCAAGTACCTCATCCAGCTCCTTGCATCACCCTGCCCAAGTACTGCCCCCAGCTCTTCCCATCACCCAGCCCAAGTACTGCATCCAGGATCACCCAGATCCAGGGTGCCTGATGCAGCACCAGAGTTCTCATTCTCAGAATGGTCTTGGCTGATTTAATGTTCTATTGCCATCCTGTCTTAAAGTTCTTTACTCTCAGGGTTGGAGAGAAAGCTTGGCTGTGCAAACATGCCAGTGTGTGCTTGTCATCATCTCAGCAGTAGGGAGGCAGAGACAGGAGGCTCCCGGGTCTCACTAGGCAGCCAAGCTATAAAAATCCCTGTCTTAAAAAAAAAAAAACAAGATGGATGGCCCTTGAGGGATGACACTTGAAGTTGACCTTTGGCCTACACACACACACACACACACACACACACACACACACACACACGTTTCTTTACTGTCGTTGCCTGGAGAAGCAGCATTTTTTTTCTTTTTTTCTTTTCTCTTTTCTCTTCTTTTGTTAGATATTTTCTTTATTTACATTTCAAATGCTATCCTGAAAGTTCCCTATACCCCCCCCCCCCGCTGCCCTGCTCCCCTACCCACCCACTCCCACTTCTTGGCCCTGGCGTTTCCCTGTACTGGGGCATATAAAGTTTGCAAGACCTAGGGGCCTCTCTTCCCAATGATGGCCGACTAGGCTATCGTCTGATACATATGCAGCTAGAGACACGAGCTCCAGGGGGTACTGGTTAGTTCATACTGTTGTTCCACCTATAGGGTTGCAGACCCCTTTAGCTCCTTGGGTACTTTCTCTAGCTCCTCCATTGGGGGCCCTGTGATCCATCCAATAGCTGACTGTGAGCATCCACTTCTGTGTTTGGCAGACACTGGCATAGCCTCACTCGAGACAGCTCTATCAGGGTCCTTTCTGCAAAATCTTACTGGCATGTACAATAGTGTCTGAGAAGCAGCATTTTTATTTTGCTCTTGGCCCTTCAAGTTGAAGGTGCTCAGGAAGTACCAGGTAAACAAACGTCTGCTCAGATGGCCACTCCCTCAGATCCTGGATCCTCCCACAGCTGCCCGCTCTCCCTTTTTCTGTGTACTTTACACTAACAACTCCAGTTTCTGGATTTTCCTGTTTGTAGTTTCTGCCTTACCCTGACCCCTCCAGTGCCTGGCCCAGGTCCTCACCGTCCTCCCGGATAGTGTTCCACATCACTTCTGTTTGCAGACTCCTACCAGGCAGCCTCACCCCTAGGCCTCTGCTTGTCTGTCTCCTGGCTCCTCTCTTCTGTCTGGCAGGGACACAGTGCTTCCCAGGCATAGCTCTGACCCCTCCAACCTCCCCTGGCAATTTGTTCCCAACCTCTGAGGACCTCGAGATGTGTAAACAAGTCTGTCTCTATTTGGGAAATCCCCACAAGAAGAAAATAACAAGTTGTTAGAATTACAGGAATGGAGAGTTGTCGGGAGTCCTCAGGCAGAATATTCTTAGTGTGGGGAAGGGTATCCCTTTAAGTGGGAGTATAGAAATGGCTTCACTCTAGAAGAGCCCATATCCAAAAGAAAAGTAGCTATATGTGTGAATTCCAGGGTTAGAAAAAAAAAAATGCTTCGTCCTATTCTGTCACCAGGTGGTTTTCTCCGAACTGCATAGTGTGTGGGTGTGTATATTTTCAATAACTTTAGCATGATGTTTTTGATGACCTTTTGGCTAAGTAATAATAATATTGATAGTGGGTTTGCAAGTTTAGCAAACAGAAAAGGATTCCCGGTTAAATTTGAATTTCAGATAAACAGTGATAATATCTTTAAGTATGACTGTCCTGACTATTGCCTGGAATAGTATTTTATCTTGTAATGAGAAATGACATCACACACTGCATGTGTTATCTTCAGCAGGAGTATGTTTAAGCCTAATTAATGGCCATTATATATTGAGTCTCTGCAGTATGCCAACTGCTTATATGAATTATCCCAGTTAACCTCCCCCACATTTTCCTTTTATAAATGAGAAACAAAAGGCTTTGAAATGCAAAGAAAGAAAGAAAGAAAGAAAGAAAGAAAGAAAGAAAGAAAGAAAGGAAGGAAGAAAGATAACCCACCTGTTCAAGATCATATAGACAATAACATACAAAACCAAGATTTCCACTTTTGCCGAGACCCAAAGCCCACAAGCTTCCTGCATTCACAGGTCAGATCTGCCCTTTAGAAAAGTCTAGACCCTTTCCCCAGCGCTGCCTCATGTCACTCACATTTCATTATGTGTATGTCTCCGTATGTACACAAGGTACACGGGTGTCACTCCCGAGGTGACTCATCCCATGGTCAAGTGTATGTGCAGCTAGAATTAAAAGCTAAGATTCACATAGACAAGCCAAGATAGAAATTAGGATGCACCCGCTTCATTGGGATCCTGTCAGAGGCTGAGCATCCCCAACTCAAAAGTCTTCAGCACCTGAAAGGTACCAGAGTGATGCCACAGGTGGAAGAGATTACCCCGAGAAGCGTTGTTTGGGCTGGACATGATGGTGCATGTCTTTAGTCCCAGTACCTTATGAGGTCAGAGCCAGCCTGGTCTACATAGCAAGTTCCAGGTCAGCTAGGGATATATCTATCATAGGACCCTGTCTCAAAACATACAAGTTTGTTTTATGTTGAAACTATCTTGTAAAATTATGCTCAGGTTAAGTACAGAAAGTACAGATGAGGTACATATTGATTTTCTGGTCAGACCTGGGTCCCATCCCCTAGCTGTCATGTCTGGTTAAATTTCCAAAGACCTGAAAAAAAAAAACAAAAAAACTGAAGTCAGAAATGCTTAAAGTCTGCATTATTTAGAGTATGCAATCCCCACCCTATGTTAGAGAGCACACTGAAGGCTGGACCCCAGAAAATCACTGATAGTTCTGGGAACCCCACGAAAGAAGCCACACCAGGGTCAAAGTTCTGAAAAGATAGTAAAAGCAAAGAAAGTGAGTGAAATGTAAAAATAGTTAAAAGTCTGAAGATGGAGACAGCAGCCTCATGGGCAAATATGTGAATCCACGGGGAGATCAGCAGAGGTAGAAACAAGTGTGTGCACGTGGCTGTCACATCCAACAGCTCCCTGTGGGACCTAGAGAATGACAGGACAGCCAGAGTCCTGCTCCTTTCTTATGTGTTTGTGCACTGAGCCCCTGGGCCCCAGGGCAGGCTGTGGGGCAACAGAGGATGGGTAGGTTGATGTGGGTCCTAGGTTCTCTGGACGATGATGTCTAAGATACTAGCTGCTGAGCATAGAGCTAGCTGCGGATTGGTCTTTACACCATTATGGTGATGAGTTGTGTTTCTGTGTTTGTATCTCATCTCATGGCTGAGGCTTTTCTCTCTCTGTTTTAATTGCAAATTAAAAGACTGGACAGCCACATTCCATTCTGCAGCGTCCCCAGCTCAAGGCAAAGGCAGGCTGTGGTGCAGGGAGCAGGCGAGGTGGAGAGAGGCCATAGACCCAGTGGCTATGTCTCATGGTTCGCTCCTCAGCCTTGCCTATTGCAGAGGCGCATTTGAGTTTTGGTTGAGCCAATGACGGCTCAGAAGCTTCTGTGGCAGGGAATTAATACCAACAGCTGTCCAGAGCTTTGGTCTCCTCAGCATGGAGTCAGTCTTAAAATCTTTCCCCTTAAAGCTTTTTAATAGTTCAAAGGAAGTGTGAATTGCTTTGCGTTTGCTGAGGGGTAATTACTGTGGGGGAGTCCAGTTCCTCTTTCAGCAGAGGTCCTAAATCATTAGATGCTATTGATTCCTAGCAGCTACTTCAACAGAACTCTTAACAGAGGCATCTGATTATACTAGATTTCAATGTAAGTCTACTCTGGTCCCAGGGTCCCTTTCTATCTAAAATGTATGTCTTCTAAAACAAAGCCCTATGTTGAGAGAGAACAGGGGCAAGGATAAATGTGATAGCTAAGACTCTACATCAATGCTTCTCAACTTGTGGGTTGTGACCCCTTTGGGGGGATTGTCAAATGACCCTTTCACAAGGGTCGAATATCAGATATCCTGCATATCAGATATTTACGTGATAATCCATAACAATAGCAAAATTACGTTATCAAGTAGCAACAAAAACAGTTTTATGGTTAGGGGGTCACAACACCATGAGGAGCCGTGTTAAAGGATCCGGCGTTAGAATAGTTGAGAACCACTGCTCTGGGCCATCTGCTGAGTGTTTCCAGATGTTTTAAAGGAAGCTTATAAAAAGGTCTATCTTCCTAAGCTCCCAAGCACACCGGAGCCATCATCGAGTTGGCATTTGTCAAGGATCTGCCCTGAGTTAGACAAGATTCTAAAGGAAGCGCCTGTGTTCTGAGGGTGCCATTTCCATTGTAAAATATGGTCACGTAAGTAAAACTTGTGACGATCTGTGAAAGAGAACACCAGATATGACAGTTAAATAAGTCCCTGCACCTTGTGCTGCCGTAGTAACAATCTGAAGATTTCCCGTGAAAAGCAACGATCTAAAAATCACAAGGAGTCAAAGCGACATCCCACATGAATGAGAGAGGAGAGCTGTGTTCTTGACATCCCATATTGGCCCTGGGAGATCCTGTGCCTCTGAGCCAATGGAACACTGGCTCCCTTTGCAGTGTCTAAGGAGAAGCAGGGTCCTGCTAACACGTGTGACCCCATTCCTAATGAAGATTTGGCTTAACTCAGCTGCACCAATATTAGGCAGGAGTTCTGAGGCTCGGCTTGCAGGATGAGGGTCAGCACCAAACTGCCCTTGGACATAACCACATCTCGGAAAACCAAGACTGAGATTCCCACAGTCCCACCCTCACAGGATGGCATGAGACAGAAAGGTGGACCCAAGAGACCTGCTTCTGTGGCTTGTAGCCTGGGAGACTTCAGCTAGAGAAAGACGGGGAAGCCTGCATGGAACACCCCCCCCCCCCCAGTTCCCTATCTCTACTCAGAAGGTCCAGAGAGAGAGAGAGAGAGGACACCCTGGGGCTCATCCCCACTGTGAACTTGCTTTGATAGCAAGGGCACGGGGCGCAGTGTGAGCTCCCCACATCACAGGCCAACACTTGAGACTAGGCTGTGGGGCTTATTTTTAATTTTAGTCCTGTGGTTTGATTTTAGAAACATGGCCATGTTATTATTTTTTTGTTTTGTTTTCAGTCTGTGATGTCAGTCAAATTATTATGAGTGCCTGAGAGTGAATCTCACAATCTATTCAAAGCTCCTGCTGGTAAGAAGAGAAACACAGGCTCAGGGTCCACGCCGGTTTCTCAAAGATAGAGATCTTTGTCGCTCCTGCTGTGCGTCGGGGAGAGATGGCTTCTAGTGATTCAGTTTTTATCTATCTTCAGTGTGTGTGCGTGTGTGTGTGTGTGTGTGTGTCTATGTGTACTCTCCATGGTGCCGTAGGGTTCCTTTTGCTGTGATAAAACACCATGACAAAAAGCAACAGAAGAGGAAAGGGCTTATTTCAGCTTATCCCATCACTGAGGAAAAGCAAGGTAGGAATGTGGAGGCAGGAACAGAAGGCAGAAGCCATGGAGGTCACAGTGAGTGCTTGCTTCTGTGGCTTGCTCAGCTGGTCTTCTTATACATCCGTGACCACCATCCCAGGGTGGCACTGCCCACGCTGTACTGGACCCTCCCACATCAGCCATTGTTAGTTAAGGAAATGTCCTATAGGCTTATCCGCAGGGAAGTTGTATAGATGCATTTTCTCAATGGTGGTTCTGTCTGTTCAGGTGACTCTAGCTTGTGTCCAGTGGACAAACAAGCAAGCATGTGACATATATGCGCTTTGTGGAGTTGGTTCTCTCCTTCCGTCTTTATGTAGGTTCTAGGGATCAAACTCAGGTTGCCAGGCTTGCCCTGGTAAGTTCTACTGAGCCGATGTCTACTAAGCCATTGCCTACTGAGACATTGTCTTAGCCCAGGTCACCCTCTTTATCTTCCATTTTCTGCCCTTTCTAATGGGCCAGAATGGGAGAGCAAGGCCAACTCCAAACTCGGTCTTTAATTCACCTTGGATTTTAGGAATAAATCTATAGCGGTAAACTATATCCCTTCCCTGGCCACTCCTTTTGCCGTTCGTCTCTGTTGGTGGCACAGAGTAGGGCAGAGGTGGTAGAGACGGTGGCGGGGGTGGGATCCCGACTTTTAAGTATGGGGAGAAGAGCAGTTTTCTCACGGGCAATGTTTCCTATTTTTTCAAATGGACATTTGAACCGTACCGACTTAATGGCACCGATTTAATGGCTTTTCTTCTTTGTTTTACAGAAACAAACTGTCACTGCTGTCAGAAAAGAGGTAATGAGTCTCCCAGTTCCAGGGAAGCTTGGTTTTAAAGTCTTCTAACAAATTATGCGTACCGTGGCTTTATGCTTCACATGCAAGTAATGAAATGAAATCCATGTGTACTGTTCAGACAGTTGTTTCCAAATCAATGGGCAGCAAAGGATGCTTGGTGAGGTCTGAATGGAGCAGATGCTAAGGCTTGGGATCTGAAATGTCCCTTGAAGCCACACATCTGAGGGATGGTCAGGGAGGACTGTGGGAGAGAAGACTGTGCATCCCCAAACTGGACCCCACTCTTACAAATCCATTTGGAATCTGAGCAGGGTGACTAGCTATCTACTTTGGTCGGTCTCTGCAGGACTTCAACGGATATCTCCCCATCTCACTTCAAACCTCCTTTGGACATTTTGTGTCCCGTCCCCCCGCCCCCCAGCTGTTGGTTTTTCTCAAACTGGCACACGATGGGTTAAGGAGAATATTGACCAGAAGTCTGAAGTGTGAACCCAAGCCCTGACTTAGAGATGTAGAGTACACTATTGGTGTAGATACATGGCCTTGGATCTTTGTAATATCAGAGTTAATTGTACTCAAGGGCGGGGAGTTGGAGATCATATTACTTATCTTGTTGCCTGACCAAAGCAACTTAAGGGTGGAAGGGTTTACCTGGCTCACAGTTCTAGGGGGATACAGTCCACCATGGGAGCAAGCGGGAGTCACAGCAGCACTGCACAAGGCAGCTGGTCACAGGGCATCCACAGTCAAGAAACAGAGAGCTATGAATGCAGTTGCTGCTCAGCTGACTTTCCTCGGTGTCTTCAATCCTGGAGCCCGGCCTGTGGCCTGGTGCTGTTCACTTTAAGGGTGGGGCCTCCCATCACAACCCAGTCTAGAAATCCCCACATAGACATCCCCAGAGGTCTGTCTGTCTGTCTGTCAAGTGATTCCCGAGTCGTGACTAACAATCACAGCTGTCTTCTAACAGCCGTCTCTCTTTCCAGATCATGTATTACCAACAGGCCTTAATGAGGTCCACAGTGAAGTCTTCGGTGTCTCTTGGAGGGTATGTCCCTGATTTGTCTTGCTAAATCACGAATGATAGGTGTGTAAGAGAATGTCTGCTTTAAGTCAAACATGACAGGCAACGTGAAAACTGACCGTAGGTTCCAATGAACCATATTTTGTCACTGCTGACTTCCAACATTAGGTTACAGGTCAGGGTCTCATAAAAATCTTCAGATAGCCTTTATACCTTCCCAAATTAATAGTTTTTTTAAAAAATGATCCATCTTCCCTAAAAGTAAGCCTATGGCTATGGGCAGAATTCATGGCAAGAACCCGTGGTTCTCCTTGCACACAGATAAGAGCATTGCTTCTGTCTCAGACATCAGGAAATGCATGAACTCAGAAGGCCCCACTTAGCTTGAGGCCAAAGGGTTTCCAGTAGTGCACTGAAGTTCCCAAACATAGGCATTATTGGTTCCAGAGGTGGAATCTAGAAGATCAGTGGTCTTGGTTCATCTGTGACAATTGCAGCTTCTAAAATGGACACCAAGACACAGATTGAGTCAACTTTGGAATGTAAAATCTTCCTATGACATGTGACAAAGCCATGTTTGAACTAGGGACAGAAAATTGACAAGGGGACAGGACTGGAAGAAAAACAGCACTATCACACTAGGACAGATCTCTCTAAATAGCTTCCCATCCCAGGGCTGTCACACATTTTTTTCTGAGAAGACAGTAATAGACATGTAACTAAGCCGATACCAGAAGAGAGGCCAGGCAGGCCAATTATGCCATGGAATTATCCGGGCTCTCTGGGTTGGATTTCTAGGAAGCCCTCTTTCTATCTGCTTTTCAGAATTGTCAAGTACAGCGAGCAGTTCTCGTCCAATGACGCCATCATGTCCGGCTGCCTTCCAAGCAATCCTTGGATAACAGACGACACCCAGTTCTGGGATTTAAATGCCAAATTGTATGTATTTCAAACATTGAAATTTTAACAAATCTGGTTTGTTTGATTTTATTTTGTCGAGTGTATGTGTGTGATGTGTTTGCACGTGTGTATGATTGAGACCAGGTGTGTGGGTCCATGTGTTCATGTGTATGGAGGCCTTAGGCTGGTATCAGATGTCTTCCTTCCACCCATCTACACTTTGTTTATTAAGTGGTGGTCTCTCACTGAGCCCATAGTTCTCCAGTTCTGGCTAGTCTACCTAGCTAGCTTTCCCTGGGGATCCCGTCTCTGCCTCCTGAGGGGGCAGTTTACAGGCGGCTACCACACCTGCTAGGTTTTTACATGAGTTCTGGAGACCCAAAGTGGTTTTCACACTTTTATAGCAAATGCTTTATCCACTGAGCCATCTCCTCAGCCCAAAATGTGCTTTATTTTAGGGTGGTCTGTGGTTCAGTTGGTAGAGTGTCTAGAATTCATGAAGCCTCAGATTTGACCCCCAACACAATATAATGGTGCACCTGTAACCCCAGCACCTGGGAGGCAGGAGGATCAGGCATTCAAGGTTCCTGAGCTACATAGCAGGTTCAAAGCCAACCTGGTATACACCAGGCCCTATATCAAGTTTGAGTTTTTTTTTTTTTGAGTTGTAATTCATATGTCATACAATTTACCCATTTAAAGTGTACAGTTAAAATTTTGTTATATTGACAGGGGAATATAATCTCTACCACAATGTTTTAAAAACAAATCTGCACCCTCTAGTTGTTGGTGCCCCCAAATCTCCACTCCCTGCCCTCCCCCTAGATGGTCAGTGGTCAATCTATTTTCTGATTATCCGTATTCTTCTATTCTAGATGCTTCCTGTAAATGACATCATAGGATGTGTGGTCTTTCATTGGGCATTTTTCACTTCCTGCTAAACTTTCAGAGTTTATTCACACTGTAGCAGGATGTAGCATTTTGTTTCAGTTTTGTATAAACAAACTTCCCTGTGTGAACCCGTCTGTCTAGAGAAGGACATTTGGGCTTTTCCCAAGTGGTAACTATCATGACAAATGCTGTCACAAACATTCGTGCACATTCAGGGTAAAAGGGAAGTCTTGGTGAGTGACAGATGCTGACTGGTAGCTGTGACCACAGCATCCAGGGACCAATATGTCACTGGAATTCTAACCTGGCTTGAAGGTGGCAGCCTGAGCCTTCATAGATTGTTTTATGACGGGGATCTTTACCCCTGAAGAACAGGGATCCACTGGGTTGTGACTCTCCCTCAGCTCTGGGAGGCCACATCTCTGGTGTGAACCCCAGGGGACTTGGAGGCTGTGTCCTCCTAGTAAGTGGCAACTTGGATTGTGTGTCTATGCAGAGGCTAGGGGGCAGAGCAAAACTGGGATCAGGTGGAGACATTGGCCAAGGACCTCATGAAGGTTGGTAGACCTATCACTCCCACTGAGGCTAAGTACAGCCCCTGTCTCCCAGGGAGTGCCACATTTACCAGTCACCATCCTTGCAGGGTGGAGATCCCAACCAAGATGCGAGTGGAGAGATGGGCTTTCAACTTCAGCGAACTGATTCGAGACCCCAAGGGTCGGCAGAGCTTCCAGTACTTTCTCAAGAAGGAATTTAGTGGTGAGTTCTCTTTCCTTCCTTCCTTCCTTCCTTCCTTCCTTCCTTCCTTCCTTCCTTCCTTCCTTCCTTCCTTCCTTCTTTCCTCCCTCTTTCCCTTCCTCCCTCCCTCCTTCCCTCCCTCCATCCCTCCCTACCTCTGTTCTTTCCTACCTTCCTCCTTCCCTCCCTTCCTCCCTCCCTTTCTTTTAATTCCTCTTCTCTCCCTCCCCTTCCCTCCTCTCTGAGACAGGATTACGTGTAGCCCAGGCTACCTCTTGGTTCTTTTGACTCTCCATCCCAAGTGCTGGGAACATGCATGAGACCCTCTACTTGGTGTTAAAGGGTGCTGAAGCTCGAACCCACAGCTTGGTGGGTGCATGGCAAAGACTTCAGGGACTAAGCAGCCCCTCCTTCCAGCACGAGTCTTTTAAAAAAAGTTACTCTCCCTTTCATGGCCAGCCTAGACTTTTAGGAGTTTTGCAGTGGGTGCTTCCATACCTTGTTAAGGTCTAAACAGGATCTCCTGCTTTCCCAGGAGTAAGAGTCTAACCTGGGTCCAGGACCTTCATTTTCCATAGGCTCAGAAAGTCACTGCATTCTGAGGTGTGTGTGTGTGTGTGTGTGTGTGTGTGTGTGTGTGTGTGTGTGTGTGTGTGTATAGCACCAGGGAATGTTAACATCTTTTCTACAATCTCCTTAGCCTCACTCACAATTCCCAGGGAATTCTCCATCCGTTCTTGGTTTCCCTCATTTCATTGCCCAGAGTTCTTCTAACCCATTTCCCTGGCCTCTGGCCCTCTACCCTCACCTAAGTACATCTTCAAAGGCCAGGAAGCTGAACAAGCTAAGCTTCCCAGGCTCTTTGGAAGTCCTATTGCCTTTAGCTTAGATGTTCTGTAGATTCAACCCAACCATGCATATCTTTTAGATTTATTTTATTTTACACACACACACACACACACACACACACACACACACACACACACACACCCACACCCCAATATGTATTTCTGTATACCATATGCATGCAGTGCCCATCCAGGCCGGAAGGGGTGTCATATTCCCCAGAATTGGAGTTACAAAGGGTTGTGAGCGGCCATATGGGTGCTGGGAATTGAACCGATCCTGGAAGAGGAGCCAGTGCTAAACCACAAAACCATCTCCAGCCCTGCACAGATATGTTAAACTCGTGTCCACCCCGGACCCAGATGCCTTTTTAATTGGACTGAGTTGCAGTCGCTGTGGTCTTGAAAGCTTCCTTGGTGATTGAAGTGTAACCTCTTGCCCTGGTTTCTTCCAAGCCTTCAGAGGATGCGGGCTTTAGTGGAGGAGGTCTGTCTCTGGGTGTCTCATCCACTGAGAAACATCCGGGAACACACTGAGGCCGGATTAGAACCAATTACACGTTCAATTTCTTTGCCACCTTTGCCGACAAATTGGCTTTTATGCGATTTATTTTATCTGTTTGTCCATTCCCATCACCGGGGAGCTCCGTGATTGGGTTTGAGACTCCAAGGCTGATTACCCTAAAGCAGTTAGTCTGGGGCCCTGCTTCTGAAGCGAGTCATACTGGACGTGCTTTAGTCTGGATGGCGGCCCGATACAGAGCATTGCATTAGAACATGGCTTGCTGTAAATCATTCTCTCTAAGCAAGCCAAATCGCATAAATGTAATAGCCCTCCGAAAGATGGATGGAACAGGAGCGGGCGCCTCGGCGCCCCGTGACTAAGTGGAAATGGTGCCATCTAGTGGACAGTAAGTAAAGTAGCATGCTGAGCTTCAGCCATGCATCCCTTGATAAAAGCAAGCATCTAGAAAATTTTCCTTGCATCTCTGAAACCGTATTATATAGTCAGTCTCCTGAGGAGCGTCAGAGGGATTCATGTATGAACAGGGAACACAAACCATTGGTTTTCTTATTTAATTAAAAACTTAAAACTTAGGTATGACCCATATGCGATTCATCCCCACCCCCACCCCCACCTTTAAATTGAAGTTTCATATAACCCAGGCTGACCTCAGATTCACTGTGTGGCTGAGGGTGAACCTGACGTCCAAGTCCTCCTGCCTCTGTCTTCCAAGTGTTCTGTTGTTGTTGTTGTTTGGTTTTGAGACAGCAGCTCTCTGGGTAGCCCAGGCTGGCCTCAAACTCGTGATCCTCCTGCCTCAGTCTCTGAAGCAATAGAATTGTGTAGCCCACCACCCTGGGCTCAATCCAGTGGCTTTGATGTCTTGCGTCATCTTATATATTCACCGAACCGTACAACTGCCAACACTAGCTAATTCTGTAACAGCTCAGGGAGGAATGCCTTACCCATGGTAGGTCATTTTCAGTTCTTCCCTCACCATGGCATGCTGCACACTCCTCTCCCTCAGTCTCCGTGGATTTGGGTATTCCACGTGCTTCTTGTGATGGGGACCGTACAGTGTGTGACCTTTTCTTACTTGGTGTTCTACACTCTTCTTTATGGCTGTATCAGGTCCATTGTCTGTGCGTACCACCTGTATTCATCCATCATGGGATTTTTTAGGTTATTTTTTTAAACTTATGTCTGTGGGTGTTTTGCTTGCAGGTATGTTTGTAAGTCTGTGTGCATGTCTGGTACTCACAGAGGCCAGAAGAGGTGAGCTGGTCCTCTAGAACTAGAGTTATAGATGGTTGTGAGCCACCATGTGGGTGTTGGGACTTGAACCTGGGTCCTCTGAAAGAGCAACAAATGCTTGTACCCATGGAACCATCTCTCCAACCCTTGAATTTGGCTTTGGGCTTTATGAATACTGCAGTGAAATCTTATATGTGTTTTAAGGTGTTTATTTAACGTTTTAAAATGAGTGTGTATAAATACTCCTGTGAGTGCATACATGTATATGTAGGTGCTTGAACACATGTCTGCCATTGAGTGTGGAAGCCTGAGAAATTGACCCCAGGAGTCTTCTTTGGTCATTCTCTGTCTTAGTCATTAGTCATGAAGTCAGGGGCTCTCAATTGAACCCAGGTCTCACTGATATGGCTGATATGGCTATCCAGCTGCCTCTACCTCCCCAAAGGGTAGGAGGATTACAGGTAGGCCTCTGTGCCCACCTTAATTGTTTTTTACTTAGTAAAATATATGTAACACAAAAATGTACCATTTTAACCATTTGAGTGCCACTGTTCACTGAGCAATCAATGTGTCTGGGTTTCTAGGATGTTGTCTCAAGCTGAAACTGTGTACTTAATTACTAACCTCCTATTCGCCCACCCCTCGGTGGCTGCCATGCCACACATGCCTCTCTTAGTTTGACAGCTTTAGGTTCCTCATGCCAGTGTAATCGTAGGATCAGTGTCTGAGCTACTTGTAACCTCTGTTCTACTCAGCATGCCATTGCTGTGAAGAGACCCCATACCACAACACCTCATAAAAGAAAGCATTTAATCGGCCTGGCTGACAGAGGTTAAGTCCCTTACCATTACAGTGGGGAGCACGGTGGCTTACAGGCAGACATGGTGCTGGAGAAGTGGCTGAGAGTTCTTCCAGATAAGAGCTCAGTCAGCCACTGGATTCGCAGTCAGCAGGAAGAGAGCGGCTCTGGGTGTGGAATGGGCTTTTTGAAATCTCAAAGCCCATCCCCACAGACACGCTTCCTCCAACAAGGCCACAAATCCTAATCTTTTCAAGTAGTAATACCCCCTGATGACCAGGTATTCCAATTGATGGTCCTATGGATGGGGGGGGGGTATTCTCATTCAAACCTCCATGATGCCTTCAAGGTTCATAGAACACCATGTTCTACCTTGCCGTCTGCTGCTGTGATAAAAACCACCACCACCCAAAACAACCTGTGGAGGAAAGAGTTTACCTCGTTCATATTTTCAGATCACAGTGCATCACCGAGGGAAGTAGAGGCAAGAAGTCAAGCAGGAGCTGAAACAGAAACCACAGAGAAGTACTGCTCATTGGCTTGTTTCCAGGCTAGTGTTTAGTTACACTTCTTATACAGTCCAGGCCCACCGCAGTGAACCGGGCCCTCTTCTATCAATAATCAATCAAGAAAATGCCCACAGATATAGCACAGGCCAGTGTAATTGAGGCAATCCCCCTCCCCCCATTGAGATTCGCTCAGATAACTCTGGGTTGTTTCCAGTTGGCAGCCGAAGCTAAGAGATTCTTTCACGGCAGATGTGTCGGTATATCACGGGTGATCCTCCTCTGTGCCATTTTGAGTTGTTTTTTTTACCTTTTGACGTTTATGAATAATTGCTCATTTAATCTAGTTATAAGTGATTAACTTTCAATAAGCAAGAGGTGTGGATGTCACAACAATAGATTAATGAAGAAAAACATTGGCCTGTGATTTCTGTCCAAAGAATATGTGCCTCTGGTTATGGGACAAATTCTAGCTAGTGTGGAGTTGTGCAGCTTCTGCCCGTCTGACATAACTGGGGGCTCTCAGGAAACACTGTGGAAGCAGAGGAGAAGGTTTTCTTTCCTATTAAACGGCACCACAGCACTTCAGAGTGTGAGTGTGTATGTACACACACACACACACACACACACACACACACACACACACACACCCTGTTACTTGCTTACTGATGACACCATCTTTATTTTCTCAGGTGTAATTGATACGTGGCATCACTAGAATCCTTGTACCAACACATCCTGATGCTTTTTGGGTTCAGCCAAGCACTGGGGAGTAAATGTGAAATTGGCAAGAGGTTAAGGATTTTGGGGGTCTGTTTTCTTTTCTCTCTCTCAGTCTAGAGGAACAAAATCTCTCTGGTTCTCATGACATTAAGCACCCCTAGTAGTCAGGTATCTTCTAAGCATCTGCTATCAGCTTTCAAATAGTCCAAGGACTTTTGGGCGGGAAGATGGTGGTGTACAGAAGGTGGGGGTCCCTGGGCACAGTCAACCAAAACAGGCAGGAGTCACATGGGCATGAGACGCAGCAGAGCGTAGGAAGCTGTAGAGTGAAGTCATCCATGCTCATGAGCCTGTGTGAATTGTTCGGGAAGTGTTTGCTATAGATAAGTTCTCGGCCAGAAAGAATATGGGCGCTGGTAGGATGGTTCGGTGGGTAAAGGCGTTTGCCGCTCAGCCTGGTGACTTCAGTTCAGTCCCTGGGACCCACATGATGAAGACGACCAACTGCATAATTCAACCTTTAACCTCTACACCCATGCCCGCCCACCAATAAACAAACAAATACCAATTTAGAAAAAGAACATGGCAGAGATTAGGATGTATCGTTGGAGGGCAGAACAGCATCCACGTCGTGAGTGGATAATCTCGTTAAACATGCTGGCAGCCAATCCAGTTTATGGCTCACGAGTCACGCCATTGCTGAGACCCAACAATTCACTCATCCCGGAAGTGAGACATGGCTCGTACTCTCAGTCAACATGGAGTCGTTCGATGTCCCAGTGCTCAGTGACTCGTCTTGCAGGAAGACACTCAACTGAGCGGAGCCCACCTGACCTTTCTCTCCTCTTCTCTCCACTCATTTCCTGCCCGGCTTTCATCTTCGTGGGCTATCTTCCTCATGCAGGGGAGAACCTAGGATTCTGGGAAGCCTGTGAGGACCTGAAGTACGGCGATCAGTCCAAGGTCAAGGAGAAAGCAGAGGAGATCTACAAGTAAGGCTTGCCGAGTCCTGGGGGAAGCCTCCCTCAAGGGTGTGGGCTGGAATGAGAGTTTGGGGAGGTCACACACCCTGGTGGCTGTCTGGGCTCTGGCCAGCATTAGCCATTGGACCCACTATGCCATGAATGCTTCCCTGATGTTTGGGAGGTTTGTGCATTTCTCTGAAGGAAGCCAACTGAGGTGGATGTGGAATTTTCCTGTTCCCATTGGTTTGTGTCCAGGGATTATGAGAGCAAGCCACACAGAACCACAGTGTGATTAGTGTGTGTGTGTGTGTGTGTGTGTGTGTGTGTGTGTGTGTGTGTGGTGTGGTGTGGTGTGGTGGGGGCCGTCTTAAACACAAGACAGTAAAGGGAAGAGACATCTTCATGTATGTGAGATTGCAATCTCAGTTTGGGGTGCAAGTGTGAACAGGATTCCCTACCCTCATTCTAGCCTCCACTGACTCGCTCTAGTAACAGTGTGAGTCTTTCTGACCTAGAGCCTCAGAGATGGCCCTGTGCCAAACCTTACACAGAGCTACAGGACTTGAGAATCTCAGCCAACTTTGGGGTTGCTGGCTTCGTTGCTAAGACAGTCACGCCATGGGAGCTGGGATTATGGCTGCCCATCCTCTCTAGTCAGCATTAAAGATTCATCATCAAATTTGCCTAGCCTGGGCCATGGGAGAGTAGAGGTTCCAGAATGCCATTTTAGAGGTGTCTGGACCTGGCTTCAGGTTGGCCCTAGGTTGGAGGGTAAGACAGAAGGTTAAGCAGGAGGTGGGGTTTTAAAAAAATATTTTATTTTTATATGTGTGTGTGTGTGCGCAGGTGCGTGTGTGCTCTTGTACACCCGTGCTCAGTGTTATCAATGGTTTCAAGGTCCAGAAGGGGGTTCTGGATTACCCTGGAGCTGGAGTCACAGCTCCCAATATGGGTTCTGGGTCCTCTGCCAGAACAGTAAGTGCTCTGTTGAGCTATTTCTCCAGTCTCCCTAGAAGTCAATTCTACCCTAAATTGCAAAGGTCTCACCCACCTCTGTCTATCCCACCAGCTTCTGGCTTGCTCTCCTAGAACATCAAGGTTAAACATTCCATTCTCAAGTCTGCCATGATCTTATCCTGGCATCTGGGAAAAGCCCACCAACCTCTTCAAAGTGTAAAGTCTTCAGTATCTCCTAACCAGCCTGGGCCTGTCTCGGGGCTCCTTACCCTTTGCACCCGTGCACCTCGGCTATCTCCTTTGACGGACACTTCCCTTCCTCTGTAGGCTGTTCCTGGCCCCAGGTGCGAGGCGGTGGATCAACATAGACGGCAAAACCATGGACATCACCGTGAAGGGGCTCAGACACCCCCACCGCTATGTACTGGATGCAGCGCAGACCCACATTTACATGCTCATGAAGAAGGTAGGCAGGCCTGTGCTGAGGATGGTGGGTGGCCAGGGAGCCCCCTTCACAGTTACCAGGAAAGCTCCTTAGATGTGGGAAAGGGGAGGTGACATGTGGATACTTTGTTGCTAGTAGTAGGAGACAGACCGGCCAGCTGTTTCTTCCTCTTATCCACCAGCCTAGACCTCCTTGAGCCCCACAGCTCCTCTGGTCTTGGAAATCCCCTTAGAAGCTGTCTGTATCTATGGGCTCCTTGTGCTGACCGTATGTTGCAGGTAGATCAGGGACAGTAAGACAGATTAGGGAAACTGTGGAGAGCAGTTGAAAGCTTATAGGGCAGAGTCTCTGCGTAAAGCAAGACATTTGTCCTTCAAAAGATCCCGAGGGAGGCTCCTCCCGAGTCAGGGCTTGCCTGAGGTCTCAGCGCTCCGCTCCTGCTCTGACAGACCCAGATGCCTGGCTCTTAGCCTTTAGTATGGATGTGCACAGACCCACAAACCTCCTGCTACACGTGTGGGCTGGTGAGACTGAGGCACCTCGTAAAAGGAATGCTGTATGTCTGCAGTGGACTCTAGACTCTCTAGAGCCATGTGGTGACAAGCCACATGACTCACTGTCCTCTCTATCCCTAGGCCCAGATTCCATTCTACTTCTCATAATTGCTACTATCGCCAACCAGTCTCTAGGATTCAATAGATCTTTGAGACTGTTCTCAGTTGCTGGGTTGCTGTGGTGGGTATTTCCCATGTTAGTTGCGAGTGGAGTTTCCAGCTCCTACCCTGCTCAGATCCTAGGAAGCTCCACCCTCCCTAAGTACAGCCTAAACCCTGGTCCTTTCAGCATTTTGCGCAGTATCATCTATCTTCCTTCCTACCAGGCAGAAACGGGTATGAATGGGGTTAGAAGTGGGCTCTCTCTCCATGGCAACTAAGGATGGAAGGTTAATGCCATCTTATCTCTTGTTGGGGGATGGATATGAATTGTGGTCCTAAAGACTCAGGTGGCTGAGTTCCCCAGCATCCTTGGGGTTCATGACTAGGTAGGACTGGGGTGGTCCCGAGAATGTGCATTGGAGTTCTCTGGGAGAATTTGGCATTGCCTGGTCTTGGGTACCACACCTGAGAACCACAGCTCTCAACACACCTTCCTGAACACCCTGCATTCAAGGAAGCAGATGCCCTTAACTTGGCAGTCCTATCAGGGGAAGAGCTAAGAAATTGCAGCACACTGGACTCTGCCCATCCATCCCTTCTCTCAGATCACTGCCTCTGTTCTCCTCTTGTTCCCACCAGGATTCTTACGCACGCTATTTGAAATCTCCAATCTATAAAGAAATGCTGGCCAAAGCTATCGAGCCCCAGGAAACCACCAAGAGAAGGCAAGTGGAACGTCTTTAATCACTGGCTGCCTGCTGTTTACTTGAGAGACGTGAGGCTCTCTTTCCATGAAATGGCAGGAGTAGAGCGATTTGCTTGATGACAATGTTGGGGGCTGGAAAGGCTTGTGCAGTGAATGAGTGCCTCATTTGCTTAGAAATGCCCTCCAGCAAGTTTCCCTAGTAATTGCCTCTGGGAAGCTAAGTTTTGTTTCTCTGAAGGGCCCCGATTATCAGACCAATAATTATGAGTATCGCAAATGGAACATCTGAGTGCTTTCTGTTGTTGTTTTGTTTTATTACCCTCCACCTCACTACCACCAAACTGATGAATAAGAATTAATTAAGGTACGCCCTTGTATCTCTATTGTTTCCAGACCAGAGAGAGGGGTGGGGAATTGTGCACTGAGAGAAATGCAGGGCAGGAGAAGCAAACAGTAACAGTCCAAGTGTTGGAACCTCTGGGGACTACTTCTTAGAAGTCCCTTAACTAGTTGGAAATTTCCATCACCTCATCTTATAGAGACACTGGAACAGTGGATGATGCCAAGTTCTGAGGAGTGAATTGAACTCTTTTTTGGGGGACATAAGGATGATTTAAAGATTTAAAGAGGAAGGAATAACAGCTTGAACAAAGTGGTGAAAGTCCGCCAGAGGATTTTTTTTTCAAAACAGAGTTATTTGTGGGCCGTATTCCCTCCCCCCCCCCACACCCTGCCCCAGCCCACCCCCCCCCGTGGTTAATAAATATTCCTATTTGTTCAACCAATTCTGGGGCCAATTCCAGCATCTTCAGTCAACTCAGATGCGGGGGCAAAAGTGTAGTGGGGAGGGGGGCAGTGAGCCAGATTATCAAAGGAGTTTAGGAGAGAATAGGCTACCTTGTCCTTGAGGATGACAGCCCTGAATAAACTCTATTCTATACCATCACGAGGCTGGTCCCTCAAGGGGAAGGGATGCCTCTGCATCGCCCGTGGAAGAATCCCTTTCCCCCACACCATACCATACAAACATATCCCTGGCTCCTTTCCTTTCCTCTCCTCTCCTCTCCTCTCCTCTCCTCTCCTCTCCTCTCCTCTCCTCTCCTCTCCTCTCCTCTTTCTTTCTTTCTTCCTTTCTTTCTTTCTTCCTTTCTTTCTTTCTTCTTCCTTCCTCCCTCCCTCCCTCCCTCCTTTCTTCCTTCCTTCCTCCCTTCCTCCCTTCTTTTCTTTTCTTTTCTTTCTTTCTTTCTTTCTTTCTTTCTTTCTTTCTTTCTTCTTCCTTCCTTCCTTCCTTCCTTCCTCCCTCCCTTCTTTTCTTTCTTTCTTTCTTTCTTTCTTTCTTTCTTTCTTTCTTTCTTTCTTCTTCCTTCCTCCCTCCCTCCCTCCCTCCTTTCTTCCTTCCTTCTTCCCTCCCTCCCTCCCTCCTTTCTTCCTTCTTTCCTCCCTCCCTCCCTCCTTTCTTTCTTTCTTTCTTTCTTTCTTCCTTCCTTCCTTCCTTCCTTCCTTCCTTCCTTCCTTCCTTCCTTCCTTTCTTTTTCTTTTTAAATAAAACAACACTAACCACCACAATGGGTTTTCTGTTTGTTTTTATATGGGTTCTGGGGACCAAGTTCTGGTCCTTACACTGTCAAGGGAGCTATCACCATACCCTTGGAGCCTGGCTTTTTAAACAAGTGTTCTTCTTCCTCAAGACATGAGCTCTCAGGTGCCAATCACCTAACACCCCGTGCCCTCTTCTTTGAAGATCTTTCAGAGATCACTTTGAGATCTTGAAGATATTGCATTGATATAACAAATTGATCACTCATCACAGTAGAAGGTGTGTCTGTAACCGTTATCTTCAACCAAAACGTCTTCCTCATGCCTCCTATGAAGTCTGGTGGCAGTTGTATTCACTATGGTCCCATCCTCTGTTGAGCCATAGTTCTGGAACCCTTGGAAGGTCACTGGGAAAATGAGGGGACGCGTCCAAACTCTAACCTTCTAGCCCAATCTCCCATAGGCATGTTGGTTTCACTGGGTGTCACTGGGTGTCACTGGGTATCACTGGGCAAGTGATGTGGTTTCCTACCAACCACTTGATTGCATTTCTTTGTAGCTCCACCCTCCCATTTATGAGGCGTCACCTACGCTCCAGCCCAAGCCCTGTCATTCTGCGGCAGCTGGAAGAAGAAGAGAAAGCTCGAGAAGCAGCCAACACCGTGGACATCACCCAGGTCATGAGCAAGCTGGACCGCAGGAGCCAACTCAAAAAGGAGCTGCCTCCTAAATGAATGTCTGTTTCCTGGGGTCGGGGTGGGAGTCGTGCACGTAGGAGAGGCTTACGCCCCCCACCACCCCCAAAAGGAGTAGCATTTAGAAGGTCAGCAAAATGTAGTGTTCAGAGTTCAGAGGGGACTTCCCAGATCAAGGGTTACCTGGCTTTGTTTTCCTACTCCAGGTCACCAAGTTAGTGGCAGTGCCCAGCCACATTGCTTTAGGGAGCACATGTGTGAGAAGCATAGGAGAAAACACATTGTGTGCTACCTTATCAAGAAACTGACCCTGTACCCTCCAAGGTTGCTTTTGCAGGAGCGTGTCTTTAGAATAGCTGTGTGAAACTTCTCACCCCACCTCTCTAATTTAGATGCCACTTCTGAATCTGCTTGTGATCTGTCCACAGGGCTCTTATAAGGCCCTTCCATGGTCTCTCCTGCTACATCTGCCTAGGGAGAGACACTTTTCCTAGTGAGCTTGTTCTTAGCCATGGTGATTTATTTTCTTTCTATTTTTCTATCCCCTTGGGCATAACGTATGAATCAATAGCTTATAGGAATGAAAGACTCAGGCCAGAGGAGACAAGGCGAAATGTCCTGTTGAGGGTATCTCTTTGGCTAAAGAAGAGAGAAAGGCAATGCTGGTTGTGGCCAGGGGAAGGATGTATCAGATCCGTATCATATATACTTCTGGCAATATTTGCTAGATTTCGGAACTACCTTTCTCCATAGTTATAGACTTTGCTATCTCAGCACTCAGGGGCAGCTCATTCCATGCCTTGAGGTCCGACAAGGTTATATTTGAAGATAAATACCCCTTAATTATGCAAAGGAGAACAAGACTAGTGTAAGAGATCAGTCTTCTAAAGTAGGAACAGTCAGTCACACATTCCACACACTTATTGAGTACCTACTATGCGCGGGGCTTGGATGAACAAAAGCAACACTGCTCTTCTCTTATAGAGCTTGTAGTGTCCAGGTCTGACAAAAGAAGTTAAACTATCAGGTAGCACTGGTGGCACAGCAGTGGGCCACACACTTGAGTGGCACGCTGTAGTGAGCATTTATTGTTCATACGGACGGGGTCATCTCCGCCGCTCTATTGTTTCTCGGCTTGGTTTTCCCCTATGTCTGGAGTTTGGCTTGCAGAAGCTGAAGCTGGCAGGGACAGGACATGTCTTCTCTGCTTCGTGTGCCTCGTCCTCCAACAGCCCTGCCTAGGTGTGGTCTTAGGGTGGTGGCAGAATTACAAGGGACAAAATAGAGATACGTGCATGCCTATGGCTTCCCATGGTTTCATCCATCTTTTCTTGGCCAGAGAAAGCCACAAAGGCCTCCTAGATTAGAGAAGTGAGGAATCAGGGCTGGGGATACAGATAGCTGGGTAGAGTGTTTGCTTTCCATGCATAAAGTCATGGGTTCAATCTCTGGCACCATATAAAACCAAAGATGGTGGTGCACACCTCTAATCCCAGACCTCGGGAGGTGAAGGCAGGACTATTATGAGTTCAAGTTCATCATTAAATGCATAATAAATTTGAGGCCAGCCTGAGCTACATGAGACCCCGTGTCCAAGCAGGGAAAGTGAGTAGGGAAATGAACTCTATTTTTTTTTTAGTAAAAATATGTCAGAGTCCCATTGAAAAATACATGGATTCAGGAAGTGTATAAAATTGTGTTCACTGTAGTAATTGTTAACTAAAAACAGGATAAAACCTGTTGAATAGGTTACAAAGGGAATGAGTATGATAGCATGATAAGGAAATTGCGTTCCGAGTAGACTTACGCCTCTTTGAAACAGTGACAGAGGAACAGAAGATGAGAAAGAATTGTCACAGGGTGTGGACCAAGCAAGGAGAACATTCCACAGAGAGAGGGACAATAAGGACAAAGCCCAGGTGTGGGGAATGAGTCAGAGTGAACTGAAGAGCCAGGTGGATGGAGTTTGGTGAATGAGGAAGAAATGGTATAAGACAAGACGAGAGGTGGGTGGGGACAGCCAAGAGAGGTGGGCGGGGCTGAAAGAGATGGGAGTGGCCAGCCAAGAGATATGGGTGGGGCTGAGGGGCGTGGGCATGCCAGATCACTCAAGACTGTCTAGCCAATACAAGTAGTTTGCCTTCATTGGTTTCCTGCTACCAAGATAATCCCAGCCCCAAAGAGGAGAACAAGCACTTCCAAGGTTCACAAGTTACTCTGAGATGTTACCAAGAGAACTGCTTTTAAAATATTCTTTTGAATATTTATATTGGTGTTCTCCAGCAGAAGCTTCAGTTTATAAACTGAAGAGAGGGACAAGAATCTAGCTTCCCTCTTGGAGTCTAATGCAATACCTAGCAAGTTCTATACATGTGTGTCACATGACTAGATGGATGGATGAATGAATGAATAAATGAATAAATGAATGAGTGAGAGAATGGATGGAAGGAAGAATGGATGAATAATGGATAGATGGAAAGAACTCTGAATTCTGAGGAAGACTGTTGGGCCCTGGTCCTAGTTCTATCACAAGCCATGTAGTTCTGAGCAACTCACAAGGCCTCTCTGCTTCCAACTCATTTGTGGAAAGAGAGGCTCTCTCTAGATCACTCTGTAAAACTGGGATACCAATTTTACTTGAATATTTAGAATAGGAGGAGGAAATTTCGGTAATTTTTAAAAATTTACATTAAAACAACCATAAATATATTATGAAATAGAATGCAAGATGCGCATGAATTTTTCAGGCTAACGTTGGAGACATCAAAGTTATTTCATGCTTGGCTATGCAGGTTCAGGCGCTGCCCCTCTAAGACTCCAGGGAGGATGCGTGTTTACCCAGCTCTCCTGCTGTTTGGCCTACTTAAGTGGGGGAGTTGGGGAAGCATGAAGCCAGAGAATGTTTGCTGTCCCTTCTAATCAGTCCACATGAGCTGAGATCTCGCCAGCAGCATGGTGGAACCAATGAGTTTGTCTCGAGCTCCTCAGGGCATGACTGCCTAGATCCTGCTCATATTTGGTCTCTCCATCTGCTGCCCCACTCCCCACACTTGTGTTTCTCAAATCTGTCATTCTCTGAAAGACAACAGTGTGCTGTTTCTGGTTCTGTCCCACATATATAGGGATCTACTCAGCGTTGGAGGTACGAGGTCCTAGGATCAGTGAGGGTCAGGGGCAGTAGAGTAGGAGAGCGCTCTCTGCTCAGTGGGTGAAGATATAGAGGTCTGGACATTACCAAAGGATAGGTACAAGATGGCAGCAATTAATTATCCACAATAATTGGAGGAAGAGGAGGAGGAGAGAATGTATGTAAGTAGAGGCTAGAATATATACTTATACATATATATAATTTAGTTTTGAGTCAAGGTCTTACTATGTAGCTCTGGCTGGACTGGAACTCCCTATGTCTACTGGAGTGGCCTTGAACTCACAGAGCTCTGCCTGCATCTGCCTCCAAAGTGCAGGGACTACGGGTATGTACCACCGCCAGTGGCTCTTAAAGAACAGTTTTGCTTTTTCTTTTTTTAAAAATAAGGATCAGTAGAAGATTATGGGGGATAAAAAATATGCAAAGTGGTCTTTGTCCTCAGGGAAAATGTGTGGGTGCAAATGGCTGTACCATGAGCCAGAGTGTGATTAGGATTTGTCTGTGTTTAAAACTTAAGCCAGAGTGGAGAGAGAATCGTCTGACCCGAGAGAAGCTTTCTGGAGATGTGAGATCAGAAGATGTGTCAGGCTTAGGTCAGGCGTGGTAGTGCACTCACCTTTAAACCGAGCACCGGAGAGGCAGGGGGATGCAGGTTTCTATGAGTTAGAGGCAAGCCTGCTTTACATATGGCTTCCAGGATGGCCGGAGATGTGTAGTGAGACCCTTTCCCAACAAACACAAAGAACAAACAAATAGGAAGAGGTTCAGGTTCAGATACCAGTTTTCTTCTGTGTGTTACAACCATTCATCTTTCCACAATGCTATCCCGTCTCTGTTCCATGCCAAGCATTGTACGGGTGCTGCAGTCAGGGACTGTGGTGAGGAGAAGAGAGGAGAGAGGCCCCTATTGCCTACTTACAGTTAACAGGAAAGACAAGAGCTTGGGCAGTTGAATTACAGGGGAGCCCCGTGATGCATTGCGAGGCCATTGCAGGAACCACTACCGTGTGGAAGAGTAAAGACTTTAAGGTGACTAGAGGAGCCCTAGGGTAGGTAGTTGGTATGCGTGATTAGGACCAATGGGTAACCTGGACTGCCCATCCTGGCAGGCCCTATTTACCATCCAGCTCCCAGGACTTCATGTCTGGGTGGCCTCAGAGTAACTCAACTATGAGCTTCAGCTCTTTCCCCCTCTCACTCCTGCCCCACCCCAGTGTCAGAGCCTGAGTCTGACGGTGCTGTCTCAAGATCGATAAGAAGATTCATGGGCTTGGTGGCAAAGGTCCTGGATATTCCTTTCTAATTCTTAGGTGTTGGAAGAGCATCTGTAGTTGATGCCACAGCTCCAAAGATGGCAATGGCTCCTGCTAAGTTGTCACCATGAGCAAAGCTAACAGTAGCCCCTCAGGACCCATTTATATCTCACATAGCACATACTCAGATAATGCTATTACTGTATTTAAATCACTACAATAGCATTTATTGTGTCGTGTCCTCAGACACCCTCTCAATTTCTTAATGGCAGAATTTAACCACATCACAAGCTTCTCTGCCCATGGGGGCTAACTATGCTAGATTATATTATTTTCTAAGGTCCTAACATTTCCTTTGTAGGATTCTATTCTCCTGTTTGACTCTTACAGAAAACATTGCTTTCACTGTGGGTATTAAGTAAAAGGTGCAAGAGCCAGGGGCAGGAAAATAAGGGCTAAGGTACTTAGAATCATGGCCAGCACATCAGAAACACTCAACAAATTTGGATTGCTACCTTGTCACCACCAAAATCATCATCCTTACCATCACTGCTACTAACATCATTATCACGACTATAACCACCATCACCATCACCACCATCATCCCAATCACCATCCCCATCATTTCACCATCATCACCAGCAGCAGCAGCATCATCATTATCATCCCAATCACTGTCACCATCAGTACCATTCCCATCGTCATCACTATCATCACCATCGTGGTCATCGTCATCATCGTCATCGCCATCACCCTGTCACTACCATTGTAACAATCCCTGTTACCATCACTCTCCACCACCGTTCCCACCATCTTCACCATCCGAATCAACTTTCCCATCACCTCCACCACCATCTCTACCGCCACCACTACCACCGTAACAGAAACAGCCTCATCACCACCGCCATCACCATGATCACCACTACTACTTTTACCACCATACCGATTACACTCCCTGTACGCTTTGTGGTCTCGAAGTAAGCTGCTGCTTCCTTCTGTCAGTGCTGTTCAACACGGTGACCTGTTATTCTTTTGGTTTATGTATAAACTGAGCCACGCTTAAATCGTTATCATCCCAAACCGTCTTAGCCCTCTGCTGCCTCCGTGTCCTCTGTGATCTCTAGACAGCATTAGGTTATGTTTGAGGTATTACATCCTCTAGTTACAGCTTCTAAGAGAGGACTCATGAGTAACAATGTCAGGACCAGCAGACCTTCATCTCCACAATCTATGGCTGAATCAAGGGTCAGTCCCAGTAGGATGGTCTTGCGCTAGACTGTGTTCAGTGGGATGACTAGCTAAAGAAATGACATGGTCACCTAAGTTGTCTTTTATGGGACCAGCTTTACTTGCTCTTGGAGAAGAGGGGGAGGGGATGACAGGAAGAGACTGAAGGGGGCTGGGTCCTTGCATTCTGAACTCAGCCACCGGTCTTTGATTTCTCAGCTAGATTCTAATGGAGCAAGAATGAGTAGGGACGCTGAACCATCTGCCTTGTCTTCCATTAAAAACTCTGTGATTGTGTCTTCCTGTTATAATGTGCTGCCTCATTTCATGCTCCTGCCATCCCTCTCTCTGTTTCCACGCACAACAATAAAAAGAAAAGCTGCTCGCACCAGTTCTAAACCAGGTTCTACTTTGTCTGTGTTCTGTTGCATTTCTGCGCTCTTCACTTGTCTTGCACGCACGCCACTGCTTGCTGCTCGTATCATTGGTAGAAGGTGCATGGCCTGGAGAGCTGGGTTACAGAGTTCAAGCTCAGGCCTCCATGGGAAGGAACAGAGTGGAGACTCACGGTTTCCTGTGAGAAAGAGCTAGGGGAGAAAAAAAATATCCTGCACCAACCAGGAAAGTGGTCATTTGCCCAGAAGAGACCATCTCAGGCCAGGTAAGTGATGGAGGGAAGACAGCGGCCGACTTCCTTAACCTGTCTTGTCATTCATTCTGAAAGGGAGGTGACTCTAGGGAAGGAGTGAGATGGGGAGGAGGGAGAGAGGGAAGGGAAGAGGAGGAGAAAGGAGCAGTCAAGTCACATGATCTTGGTTAAGTCCCTTTGTCTCCAGGAGCCTCAGGGTTATCTGTAAGGTGGGGTGATCTCAGGGGTTCATGACACATTCCAAGGCAGAGAGGTTCAAATGCACTTAGTGGGTACCTTACCCTGCCCCCCTCCTCTCTCCTTTCTCTCTTAGTTCACTTTCCAGGACATAGAAACCACACAGGCAATATGATGGCAACACGTGTTAGTAGGGAGAGCAGGGGCTTTTTGGGTCACACACCTAGGCTCAGAAGCACATTTTGTCATTGTCTTCATTTTCTATTGCTGTGTAACAAATGAGATCATTCCCCACAGCTGTCCTTGAGTCTAGCTGACTTTACACCGGGTCTGGATTGTTTGAATGACCTCAAGACCGGGCCTTACTCTGAAGCCGGTAGCCTCCTGCCCAGGGTTCAGGCAGCCTCCTTCAGTCTTAAGGTCTGAGCAAAGCCATCTGGGTGGTTGCTGCAGAGAAAGTTTGTTCCTTATTGTAGTTCTTTCTAGGCCTCTCTTGGAAGCAGTAGTGGTTCCGCTGCTCCTAGGATACCACCCACCTCTCCTTAGGACTTCTGTCTATGCCAGGCTTTCCCGTGGTAAATAACTACAGCAGGCCTTTAGAAGGGACCCAGCAGCCCACACCAATTGACCCTTGTGGCCTACAAAGGAAGAGGTGACAGTGAAGAGCCCAGTGAAATCTCAACTTTAATTTTCTTGCCCAACTTGGAAAAGCTCCTTTGGGTTCCTGGAGCTGAAGAGATGCCACACCCTCCCCTTCTGCCCCCACACTCTGGACTCTGGGGCCATGATGGCCGGGACAATGAGATCCTTCCTGTTTCTCTGCTGAGTCTCAGAATCACCTCTTCTTGTAGCACTGCTTCGTTCCTGTGAGCGCCTCAGGTTTTACACACAACCTTCCACCCCCCTCAGTTTCCCCTGCCCAGTCTGAGGGGCTACCTTGGCAGGTGCTAGGATTCCAGCCCCTAAATCTTTGCCAGGGTGGACACAGGTGGGTGTGGTCTCAGGCATGGAGGCTCAGCAGGGCACTGGTTGCAGGTCTCCCCATTTGCACTGGCTAGTTAAAGTTAAACTGTTGATTAAATGTCTTTGGGTAGGGATGGCTCCATGGGAAAGCATTAGCCTAGCATGGTTGAAGTCATGAGTTCAATTCCCAGCAATGCACACACACACACACACACACCAAACAACAACAAAATAGTGTCATATGCTCCAGGTCTGAAGTTATGGTCATCAATGAAGAGATGTCCTGGGGTAGGAAGGACAAAATGCATCTGGAGACTTGATTTGAGGGGTAATCAAGTTTAGCTTGGTTACACTCCAGCATCGCAGGACTGGAAGAAGGTCAGTTTGTGGCCGATGGATCCTGGCAAGAGGTCTTTGTATGGCTGACTGTGTCACTGTCACAGGTACCTCAGGGTAACCTTTTCAATCAATCCCTCCAGGAGGTGTCCAGAAAAGATCAACATCATTGGGAGGAGATTGATTTAGATGAGAATACTCTGTAAGGAAATCTGGTTAGATGAGGATAGCCCATCAACCCTGGTAGCTGGAAGGAGATTGGATTAGATGAGATGTAGCTTGTAAGGAGCTTGAGTTAGATGAGGATAGCCCATCAGCCCTGGCAGCTGGAAGGAGATCAGATTAGATGAGATGTAGCTTGTAAGGAGCTTGAGTTAGATGAGGATAGCCCATCTTGAATTAGATGAGGATAGCCCAACAACCCTGGTGGCTGGAAGGAGCTCGAGTTAGTTGAGGTTAGCCTGTCTGCCCTGGTGGCTGGAAATAAGACTCCTAACTGAACTTCCTTTTTTCCTTTCCCACAGCCAGGTCAGCACTTGGCTCCCAGTCCTCACCTGGCCGTGTATACAGGGACCTGCGTGCCTCCCTCTCCCTCCAGTCCCTTCTCACCATCCTGCCGCTCCCCCAGGAAGCCCTTTGCTTCCCCGAGTCGCTTCATCCGGCGGCCCAGCATTGCCATCTGCCCCTCGCCCAGCCGAGTGGCTTTGGAGGGTTCTTCGGGACTGGAGCCCAAGGGGGAAGCCAGCTGGTCTGGCGCCAACTCTGGGCCCTCAGTCACTGAGAACAGAGAGCCCTCTGCAGACCACTCAAGACCCCAGCCCAGGGCCCCTCCCAAGGCCCGTGCAGCTCTGTCCCTTGGCAGGTTCCTGAGACGGGGCTGTTTGGCATCACCAGTTTTTGCCAGGCTCTCACCCAAGTGCCCCTCTGTGTCACACGGGAAGGTGCAGCCTCTGGGGGACATGGGCCAACAGCTGCCCAGGCTGAAACCCAAGAAAGTAGCCAAGTAAGAAGCTGAGGGCCTGGTGCTGTGTGCATGTGGACAGAGGGTATGGGTGTGGGTGGGGACTGTGGCTTTGTGGTGATGACAGAGACATGGGGATGAAGTGAGGATTGTGGGGACCAGTCACACGTAGCCTAACCATAACCCTAAGTGAATGAATGCCACCCTCAAACCCAGTCCCATCACCTCTCCCTCTTCCGTCGATAGGAAAGAGGCAGGAATCTTATTTCTTTATCTGACCATTCTCCTTCACATACCTGCCTCACCCCAAGACTGCTAGTCAGGTAAATCCACTGCATTTGCAAAGGGCCCCAGCACTAACCACAGGCCATCACGTCCCCAGGTCATGATTCCCCAGGGACTCCAGCCCTTTCTCATACCATAGGTGTCATAGCCTCCTTGCTCCTCACTGACACCTGCCTGCTCTCCTGAAAGTCCTCAGAAAGATACTTGTCCTTGTGGTGGCTTAAGATCACCGGTGTCAGCTTCCAAGTCTGAAATCCAAGAACCCCGAGTGCCCAGAGGCAGCCACTGTGTGCACTAGAGGCCTAGAGGAGTGTTTGGGAATGCCAGGAGCCTCAGCTGAGAGGCGAGACAGTCGACACAATCCTACATTTGGCCCTACCTGGGTCCAGAGAAAGAAATGGTATGCAGGAGCCTTAGGTTGCTATGGAGACTCAGAGAGGGCGATCTCTTCAGTGCAGTGAGTATGGGGACAGCAGCAAACATTGGCTACTGTCCCCTTCTTGCCTGTGTCTTGAAGGAGGAAGAGGAGGAGGAGGAGGAGGAGGAGGAGGAGGAGGAGGAGGAAGGGAGTTAGGCTCTGTTGCTTCAAGAAATGATCAGGATGAGATGGTTGAGTCTCCTCAGCCGGCCCTGCTGGGAGAATGTTCTAGCTCTGCGGCTACTGTCCCACTTCATATGAGGGTACGGGGTCTTGAAAGGGCTTCCTTTTCACTGTCCCCAAGGGACAGTTTAAAGGGGTTGAGGATTACGTGCTGGCATGCCAACACTACAGGGGCAGGCTGAAGTAATCAAAACCATAAAGACTGAAAAAGCAAAATAAGGCGTATTTGGGATTGCCTTTGATTCAACAGAAAAATATAAATCACAGTCAAAGGAGTCCCCAGAGCCAGTGGCTGCACACGACACTCTGGGTCAATGTCTGTGGCATGCTGGTCCTTGGGACTGTCGGGATCATGTGGGCGTGATTACCTGCCATCCCGCGATCACGTGGGGGGGGTGGTGGTTAACTGCGATCACGTGAGGGGATTACCTGCCATCCCGCGATCACGTGGGGGATTACCGACCCTTCTGCTTCTTTACTGTTTCCTTTTTTTGTGTGTCTGAAGCTTTTTCCAGATCAAAATGGAAATGCCTACAGACAGTGGGACCTGCCTGATGGACTCGGATGACCCCAGAGCAGGAGAGTCTGGTGACCAGACCACAGAAAAAGAAGTCATCTGCCCCTGGGAGAGCCTGGCGGAAGGGAAGGCGGGCTGAGCAGGGCCTTGGGCCGGGAAGATGGTCCTGGCAGACGCCATCAGACGTGGGGCACACTTGCTCTCAAGCCCAAGTGCCCAAGTGCATTAGGATAATATTGGAAGACTGGAAAAAGCGAATGGGGTGTTGGGCAGGGATGTGTGCTCTGGCTGACTCCCAACGGCCACCTTTCCCCTTTCCCTGCCTTTCCCTTGCTTGGCCAGACAGGCATGTGGGCCAGAAGATATCCCTTGCTGCCTTAAAAACAATAAAAGGGTCACCTGGAGAAATTTCTTGGACTGGGGGCACTGGCATATTCCTGGGTTTGTTAATGTTCATAACCTATGACTTGTGAGTTAAACTCATGTCTTCAGTTTTGTGGGCGAGGGGCACTGAGTCACTTCAAAGAGTTCCCTCCCTGTATGAATTGATTTGGGCAGGATGATTTCATTAATTGAGTTCCACGGTGGCAGTCCCTCAGGGTGGCATTGCCCAGAAAGGGTAGTAGCTAGGCCAAGGGTCACTTGGAACACTGTATTCTCTAAGAAGTTCAAAAGACAGGGTTTGTTTGGGGGAAGGTAAAGCATGTGGCCTGCCTGCCTTCCTTCCTTTCTTTCTTTCTTCCTTCCTTCCTTCCTTCCTTCCTTCCTTCCTGCCTGCCTGCCTGCCTGCCTGCCTTCCTTCCTTCCTTCCTTCCTGCCTGCCTGCCTTCCTTCCTTCCTTCTTTCCTTCTTTCCTTCCTTCTACCTTTCCTTTCTTAAATTTATGTGCACATGATGGAACTCTATGTTGGTGCGTGCACACTTGAGTGCAGGTGCCTGTAGAGTCCAGAAGAGGGCGTTAGCTCTCCTGGATCTGGAGTTATAGGCATTGGTGAGCTGCTTCACATAGGTACTTAGAACTGAACTTGGGTTCTCTGGAAGAGCACCAAGCCCTCTTTACTGCTGAACCATCTCCCCAGGCCTTCACCACTCCCATTGCCTTGTCAAAACACCAGCCAAAAGCAACTTAAGAAGGGTTTATTTTGCCTCACGGTTTGTAGATGCTTGTGCTGGAGACATTACAGTGGCCAGAGTTGGAGGCAGCTGGTAGTATCGTATCTGCAGAGAGAGCTGGATGGTAGCACTTAGTGCACCCTCTCTTTCTATTTAGTCCAGGACCCCAACAGTGGTGGCACTGTTTATATGAAGACCCATATTCAGGATGGGTCTTCCTTGTTCAGCTGCACTTCCTTGGGAAATGGACAGATGCAGCAGAATGCTCTCCATCTAATAGACAGTGTGGGTTAACCATCCCAGAGCAGGGCCTGGTTGAGAAGAGAAGGGCTGGTGGTCTGATACAGGGAAGGGTCAAGTTCAAGAGTGTCTTGGACAGGCCACCAGTAGGGCATCCTCAAATCAAAATCTTTGTTCAAGAACTCATGCGGGGCCTGAGAGAGGTCCTACATCTGTCTTCAGCTGTGCACAGTCACTGGCTGGGACGTTCAGGGTTGTTGGAGGGACCTGTGCTGCAGCAGCCATCTTCAGTCATCGGTTCCTTGCAGCAGGGGTGGGAAACACTTATGTTCCTCATCTACTGCACCAGGCTGGAGGTGTGGACCTAGTATGCTCTGCTCGCCTTCCCCATAGGTACTCATCCAGCAGATATTTGCTGAGTCCCTACTGGGTGCCTGGCACTGTGCCAGGTCTGAGGAGATGACAGTAAGATGCTCCATGGATTCATCTAACGGTTCTCAACCAGGTCAATTTTGTCTCCCCCTGTATGTTGGGTGGTGCCTAGAAACAATTTTGAAAGTCAAGATTGGGGCGGGAAGTGAGCCTTGCTACCAGAAGCCAGTAAGTAAAGGCCAAGGATGCTGTTTGATATCCCACAATGCTCCAAACTCCTAACTAAAGACTATCTGTCCAAAATGTGAGAGGCAGCACTACTGAGAAATCTTGGTTCTTACTGGATGGTGAGGAGGGGACACCATAGCACAATCTCTTTGTTCCTCTTCCCAATATGACCATATTGAATAAGTCTCCTTTTTTTAAATTACATTTTTTTTCACCAGCAAAAGAAGAAAAACAAACAAACAACAACTTGGGAGTTTGGGCTTGACTTTGGTTTCTGGCAGCCCTGAAGCATTGCCTCACTGGGTCCTCCAGGGATTGTGGTGGGATCTGACCACATTGTGGTGGACAGAGACTCAGAACTAAATGCAGAATAAAACAGTTCTTGACCTCACATGGGAAGTCCTTAAAGGAGAAGAACTTTTCCTGAGGTTTATTAAGCCACTCATTACGTTGTTTCCTTTTAACTTTCAAGTGCACCTGAATTCAATTAGCAGATAAGAGCCCCAAACTGGCTTTCAGTCTTTGAGAGCTTATCATATGTGAGACATAAAGAGTGGGGCTGCTCAATAATCTTTCTGCACAACAGAAAAATATTCTAAAAATGAATATTGGTCAGGTGTGCGAGCAAAACCTGGGCCTGTCAAGTATGACAGGATAACCATTAATGCTCCATCTCTTTAGGGGCATTGCTGACTTTAGATTCTACCAAATCTCTACCACCAGACCCACAAGACAGTCACTCCTTGCCTTCTGTCATTAAAATCGTGGAGTGAAGGAGGTGGAGCGGGTTTATTTCATGCATGGGTTTGCAGAAGCATCTTAAAATGTGATTGTAGGTGAGGCCAATCCAGGCCCATAGTCTACCCATAGTCTAACCAGTGTGTCTGGAAACAAGGGGACTCGCAAGTCTAGATGTGGATATCTGTCCTTACAGGACAATACTTCTAAGCCTTCACAATCCTGAAGAGAATGAAGCCATTCTGGACCCCCAGGACTAACCACAGAAGGCTCTGGAGTCCACCGTTTGTACTGGTAAAGTCTAGTATAAAGTTCAGTAATAAACAGACCTCAGAAGGTAGGAAGCGGTTCATGTCTGAAGAGTTTCCATCTCAGACATGTAGCTCGCTGTCCAAAGACAGGAGGGTCCAGGACAAGTAGGGTCAAAGGAGAGAAGATACTCAGTGTGTGTCACGTTGACAAAACACTAACCAGCACAAATGGCTTTTCACTAGCTTGGGCTGCATAAAATCTCAACACACCCCGAGAGAGGTTCCGAGTCTCATCCCAGGAGTGGGGCTGCTCTCCTTGCTCTGGAGTCGGCTGGGGAACTGGATCCCTGATGGAACGCAGGGTCTGACTTTTTTCCAGCTGGGGAAATTATTCCACTTTGCTCATCTCTGAGCTATGTTGTGTCTGGAACTGCCTGGGAGCATATAAATGGTCCCTTCGGTAAACTTAGGAGAGGGTAGAGAGGATGAGTTTGCGAGAGACTTCTAGACCTCCATCTTGGCTCGGCCTGCCCATTAGGGGACACGTGGCTGGTACCTCTGGTGTGTTCTTGCTTTTCAGGTCACAGCACAATTAGGGGAAGAGTTTGATCTCAGCAACTAATCCCACTTGCCAGAGTCTAGAGAGATGCTTGTTTTCCTGCTCGTGACAATTACAAACACGGCAAGTTTCTCCAGGGACCCCTAAAGCGATTGCCCCTTTGCCCTCTGGGTATGGGACCTTTGGGCGGCCCATAGAGACCTCTAAATTCCTTGAGCTGTGTGGACAGTGTGCTTATTTGTTAGAAATAAGGGGACTATAAGGAGTCTGTGGTGGCCATGTTTTGGGGTCTCTAGGTCCTGGATGGATCATCTGAGGAGGGTGAGGGGAATGGGGATCCTTAAATACGTCTGACTCAGAGGCCCAGCCTGCCACAGTGGTGTCTGTCCTCACAGTTCCACCAGAAGAGGGAGTCTCAGGCTCACAGATCCCCTAACTCTTAGAGGCTGGGACATCTCCAGGAGAAAGGAAACTTCTTCCACCCTTGCCCAGTAGCGTCCCAGCCTTGGAGAGTTGGGTAGTGTTTCTTTGTATCCAGCAGGAAAACCCTGTACTGAAGACCAACAGAGTTCTCATTCATGGTTGACTTTCCAGCCTGAGGGCTTCATGAGCTCTTCTGTTGAGAAAAGAAGCTGGGGAATTGGGAGAGCCAGGTCACCCAGGCCAGCACAGGGCAACAAGAGTTGCTTTTCAGCCTCTCAGCTGTTGGGAGGGACTCCCTGTATAAGTAAGAGAGCAGGGTGGGGGCACTAATCTATTCTGTTCTTGGGGAGGAGAATTCAGAGTCCCTGCCAAGCCCCTGCATAGGGGAAGTTTATGTACACAGGCGCTCTGGCCACATGTACATATTGCATCTATCTGCCTGGATGGAATATCAGTGACTCCCATGTGTGGGAGTGTGTTTCTGTGAGCCTGGCCGGTACTGGCCTCAGCAGGGACTGTGCAGAGCCCAGTGAAAAAAGAAGAGACCAGAGAACCCCAGAAGATAATAGTTCCTTGGTGGTAAAGCTGGGGCCTAGATGCCTTTGGTGAGCATGAGCCAGAGAGTCTGAGAAACTCACTGATGACACGGTAGCTGAGGTAGCTGAGGTGGCTGAGGTGGCTGAGGTAGCTGAGGTAGCTGAGGGAACTGAGGGAGCTGAGGTAGCTGAGGGTGCTGATGTAGCTGAGGTGCTGAGGGAGCTGAGGGAGCTGAGGGAGCTGAGGGAGCTGAGGGAGCTGAGATGCTGAGGGAGCTGAGGGAGCTGAGGGAGCTGAGGTGGCTGAGGGAGCTGAGGTGGCTGAGGGAGCTGAGGGAGCTGAGGGAGCTGAGGGAGCTGAGGGAGCTGAGGGAGCTGAGGGAGCTGAGGGAGCTGAGGGAGCTGAGGGAGCTGAGGGAGCTGAGGGAGCTGAGGTGGCTGAGGGAGCTGAGGTGGCTGAGGGAGCTGAGGGAGCTGAGGTGGCTGAGGGAGCTGAGGGAGCTGAGGGAGCTGAGGGAGCTGAGGGAGCTGAGGGAGCTGAGGGAGCTGAGGGAGCTGAGGGAGCTGAGGGAGCTGAGGTGGCTGAGGGAGCTGAGGTGGCTGAGGGAGCTGAGGGAGCTGAGGGAGCTGAGGGAGCTGAGGGAGCTGAGGGAGCTGAGGGAGCTGAGGTGGCTGAGGGAGCTGAGGTGGCTGAGGGAGCTGAGGGAGCTGAGGTGGCTGAGGGAGCTGAGGTGGCTGAGGGAGCTGAGGTGGCTGAGGGAGCTGAGGGAGCTGAGGGAGCTGAGGGAGCTGAGGGAGCTGAGGGAGCTGAGGGAGCTGAGGGAGCTGAAGGAGCTGAAGGAGCTGAGGGAGCTGAGGGAGCTGAGGTGCCCTGGGATTCAGCTGATGTGACCCTGTGCTTGTGTGGCCCAGTCCCAGGCAAATGACAGTTATTGTCTGCATAGAATGCATAGGAAAGAAAGGTTGTCAGCAGTCATCTACTGACTTCTATCCCCTCAACTCTATGTGTAGGTAGTTATCATGCAGTCTTGTTCAGCAGGACTTGGTCTCCGGGAGTTAGGAAGTTGGCCACTCACAGATTGCAGATTCATTGAAAGAGCCCCTCATGAATTCCCATGAGCATGCACTTATTCCTCGCTCTAGTGTGGGACAATAGCATCACTGCCCTTATGCTGCAGATGTGACCTCACCACCCATCGGTAATAGAAATTCTCCAATGTCACAACTGCCTGAAACCCCAGCTCTAGGGGATCCAGCACCCTCTTTTGGCGACTGAGGATACCTGCACACATATAGAAAATACACACACACACACACACACACACACACACACACACACACAGGGGTGGGGCGGGAGAGAGAAAGAAAAAATAAAAATAAAAATAAATCTTTTAAAAAATTCCTTAAGCAAGGCATGGTGGTCTGGCAGAAAAGCAGGGAAGAAAGAAGACAAAATACATACATAAAAGAAGCGAAATTGGAAACCCTTCCCCACGCATGAGCAAAAGAAGCTGGAACACTATACAAATGCTGCATAAAGGTCCCAGTCAGAGAGGTGGGAGTGTTGCTGAGTTTCCAATGTTCTCTTTCGGCTCTCATCTGCTCCCTTTCCTCAGAAGCACCCCCTCGTCATACTAAACTGCACTGGGTTTTACCACTCTCTGTAGATCCTTGTCTAATTGTCTCAGGGAACAAGACGTGAGAAATCCCAGTGGCTTCCCACCAATACTGTGCAATCTTACCTCCAACTGTGATTCATGGCTGTGGTCCTAGCACGTGGGAAACTGAGACAGAAGAGTTACCACGAATTTGGGGCCAGCCTGGGCTATGCAGCAAGTTCCAAGCCAGCCACAGCTATACAACGAGACACTAATTTTCAGAATAAAACTTCCTAACGTGAGTGACTGTACTGAGCCATGAGCCAAACTAGATTAGGATGGGCCATCAGAGTACAGCCTGGAACTTTATCTGGAGGGAAGAAGTCAGACACACGGTGGCTAGGAGGCTGTGGGACAACAGACACTTTGATTTCTCTCGTCTTCCACAGTAACTTCCTGTTGTTTAACACCACCTCTTTCGGGGTGCTTCATTAGGGTGGTTCCAGGAAATGAATGCCGTATTCACGTGGCATTGACATCATCCTTCCAAAGGCAAAGGCTGAGTTGTTACCAAGTTTTTGTGAAAACTAACAATGTGGCAGGCAACAAACATCTCTGTTCTTGCTTCTGTGTCTTCCCAGGACAGAAATTAAAAAGAGAGATCAGGAAGTGAGCAAGAACTGGCTGGGGCCGGGCTATAAAAAAATCTCAGAGCCCACGCCTAGTGACGTACTTCCTCCAGCAAGGCTCCACCTCCTTGCGCTTATAAAACCTTCTTACTCCTTGCGGCCAGCCCGGGACCACATGTTAAACATATGAGTCTATGGGGGACATTTTACACTGAACCCACAAGAGCATCTCTGCCCACAGAGGTGACCCAGCTTCAATGGGGGCTCTGGCTGTGGGTTTGCTGTTGTCATCTCCGGTCCCAACACAGTCAGAGAACCTTCATTATGACATCCGTTACGTGGTCTGTTGTCTGTCTCCCAGAGTGTTGCGTCTTTGAGGTTGGAGACTATAAAGACCCCACGGACGCAGAGGAATCTGTGTTTGAGGAGAGGGAGGGGGCATCTCCATCAGTCTCTTTATTCGGGTTCTGCCTCTGAGGCTGCTGGTGCCTCTCTGTATCTTCCCTAGTAATGGTGCCTCTCTGGAGACATAAATGAGATGCCCCTCCCCTCTCCAGTCAGGCCTCAGATGTCAGCCACAAGGTGAGCTGGCCTACCCTCAGAAAATGCTTCAGATGCCTGGGGCCCACCCTGTCCCTTGTTGTGGGGAGTCTCACCTGGAGAGGCTGGCTCTAGGGCTGCTGAGATTGAAGAGACTGTTCTGTTGGTGACTGCTTAAAATTCACGTTGCCATAGCAGCGTGGCATTAGGCCTTGGTGATCCTGCCTTACAAGGCTTTGATCTCAGGAAAGGCAGGGTTTCTTTTGCTCTTTGGCTGGTTCTAAGGGGACACTGCCTTGGGACCAAGCTTTGCCTTTGCTCCAGGGCCCGAGGATCATCCCAGAAACAGAGAGCGGAGGACAGAGGAGCCGCTCAGAAGTAGCCTCCGCTCTGAGGTTCTAATCTGAAGGAGTCAGCTCGAAACCCTTGAGGGCAAGCGATCAGGGTTGAAGGAAGAAGGGTCAGACAGCTCTGTAATGAGGGGATGTGCACATACAGACTGACGAGAGGCAAGCTCAGATGAGGAGTCTGTGTGGGTTGTGAGGAGCAGAGCTGAAGAAGAGAGAGGTTTATAAATACCTGTGGGTTAGCTCAGCAAGTCTCAGCGTCACTAATCATCCAACCCTGGTGGAGAGATGGCTCGGTTATAAAGTTTAGAGTCCTAGCACCAAGGTAAAAAGCTGGATGTGGTAGCATCCGTAATGCAGACTCTGGGGAGGCAGAGACACCAGTGTCAGCCTCTGGTCTCTACATGAATGAACAAGTGCACACATGAGTACAGAAGTCACACACAGGTACATAGGCATACACACACTGACATACATGCACGTATACATACAGACACACACATAGACACACACATATAGACACACACATGCACACACAGAGACATGCACACAGACAGACACAAACACAGAAGACAGACAGACAGATACAGAAACACACACACACACACACACACTGATACACATACACAAAGACACATACACACATGCACACACCAACACACATGCATACACACAAAGACATGCTGAAAAGACACACTGACATGCATATATACAGACACAGACACTGACACATGCACATGTACAGACATACACAGACACATACAGAGAAGCACAGAGAGACAGACAGACAAACACACTGATTTATTCATCCATCCCATACTCATTAGTTAAGGACACACTGTGTGATCAGTAGTGGGGGGGGGGGGTGCAAACTGGCTCTCATGATTCTGACCCTAACCCTCAAGGACTTTTCCATAGCCTGGAGAACTAAAGTGTATCCTAGAATGATACAATACAGAGTAGGATCATTTGCTGGGAAATATAGCAACTCAGAGTGGGGAACAACACCCTGGTGAGGCTGGAGTCTTTACAGGCAAAGTTGGGTTGACATATCAATTACATTGAGAAGAGAGGGAGGCCCTCTGCTTATTCAGAACCATTTGGACTGGACTGGACAGGTCACGAGGAGCCACAGAGGGCTTTGAGCCACACAATGGCTGGTTGGAGCTGTACTTTGGAAGAATGAAGCAAGAGCAGATTGAGGGAGGGACTGAGAAGCAAAGAGACAGTTAGCTCAAAACCGCCATAGAACCAAAGATGGAAGGGACCAGGTGCCGAGACAACCCTAGAGAGGAAGATGCAGGTGAACAGGGTGCGTACTGTGGGCTCTGTGAGCATGGCTCACAGGAAAGAATGAAGTCAGGCGGGGGTGGGGTTGGGGGGACGAGACTGAGTCCTGGTCCACTAGGGAGCGGTGCTGCCCTTCTAAGGGCTCAAGAAAACAGAGAGAAGGAAGTTAGGGAGATTAGAGTTTGTGACCCTGAGCTAGCAGATGCTGAACTGGCTTCCAGGATGGAAGATAAGGCTGGCAGATCCTTGTGGGACACTGAAGGACAGAAAGAATGGAGGAGAGTCACCGGAAGGTTGTGAGGAACTGAGTAGTGATGCACAGAAGTCAGATCGTGAGGAAAGTTGGTGGGGAAGGCCATGGAGGAGAAGGTAAGAGGTGAAGGATAGAGGCTCACAAAGATTCAGTCAAGAATCACCCACTCAGGCCTTGCATGACAACTCATCTCCAGTGGAAAGGATGTCAAGGGGCTGATGATAGAAAAGGCGATTGGTTAGGCACACCGCTGTCCTGTAACCTGCTGATTCCTCCCATTGCCTTGGTACAAGCGGGGAACTGGCAACTCTGCCAGGGATCCTTCCCCCTTCAGGTGAGGAGCATGGCAAGAAGGCGGCTTGCTTTCAGATTCCAGAATACTAAGTACCGACTTGAAGGGAAGTTAACATCAGAAGGGACCTGGGAAAGGGAGAGGAGGGGCAACTATTATGAGTTTGGTTAAGTGGCCTGGAAAGATATCTGCTAGAAGACCCATTTAAGGAAAAGACATTCTGGACCCAAGGAGAGGAGAGCCATTGGGAACACTCTTAAGGGAAAGCCATGCTCGCTGACCTGCAGGGTTGCTGCCCTGTCTCCAGCTACCATGCTGAGACTGGATTGTGAAGGTGAAGTGGAAGTGGGGATCAAGCCAAGAGGCTGCCAGATGCCAGAGTGAGAGATGACGACGATGATGGTGGTGATGATGGTGATGTGACAGACAGGAGGGTGAGTGAAGGGGCAGGGGGTGTGTGTGTGTGTGTGTGTGTGTGTGTGTGTGTGTGTGTGTATGTCCATATGTACCCATGGATATGGAGGACAGAGGACAACTTCAATTGCAATTCCTCAGTTGTACCTCACGTTGTTCGTTAAGAGAGGGTCTCTCATTGGACTGACGTTTGCCAGGTAGTCTAGACTGTCTAGGGTGCCCAAGAATTTTCCTGGCTGTCTCTCTAGTGCTGGGATTGCAAGCATGCACTGCCACACTGGGGTTTTCGCATAGGTTATGGGGGACTGAACTCAAGTCTTCATGCTGGTGTAGAAGACAGATGACCGGCTGAGCTCTTTGCGCTGATGTGGAATCCCTTGGTGAGTTATGGGATGCGAGCATAGGGGAGGTTGAAGAGTAACTCCACAGTTTGGGGGAGGATCAGAGAAACAGACACACTTGATGGCACGGTCCCTTGTGGCTGGTGGGAGTGGGTCAGAAAGAGCACTTACTGAGAAGGGTAGATCAGGTGTTCCCTGATCTCCTGACATGTAGGTCTCTAGTATATACCTAGTAGACAACTTAGTCTAGGGCTCAGGGGAGTCTTCTAGAGTTGAGTGCGGATTGGCTAGAGAGTCTTTAAGGATGTCCTGAGGCACTCTGTGGAGGCCAGAGAGCACCAGCAAAGAAAATTGAGAAGGAGCAATAACGGATAGGGGGGTGGGGAGGCACAAGAACAGAGCACTGGAAGCTCAAGAAGGAAGTGTTTCACAGAGAAGAAAGTGATGGCTATGTTCAACGCTCTTTTAAATTGTTTTTATTTTTTAAAATTTATTTTATGTATGTGAGTACACCATTGCTGTCTTCAGACACGTCAGAAGAGGGCATCAGATCCCATTACAGATGGTTGTGAGTCACCATGTGGTTGCTGGGAATTGAACTCAAGACCTACTGGAAATGCAGCAAGTTCTCTTAACTGTTGAGCCATCTCTCTAGAACCGCCCCTCCCCCATTTTCATTTTTTTATGGCAGGGTCTCATATGTCCCAGGGTGGCCTTCAACTCACTATGTAACCGTTGACTTTGAACTTCTGATCAATGTTGTTGTGCCCATGTGTAAAGATTATCCTTCTATCATTCAAAAGCTGCTTTCTGTGCTCCCATGTCTGGTTGCAATCCTTATTCTAAGAATCTCCTCTCTCAATGTTGTGTAAGCAGCGCTCCCTAGTTATTTCTGATTGGTCAATAAAGCTAGTTGATCAGCCAATGGCTGAGTAGGGGAAAGAATAGGGCTGGACTTCCTCTCAGCCAGGGAAAGGGGCAGGAGAGAGAGAGAGAGAGAGAGAGAGAGAGAGAGAGAGAGAGAGAGAGAGAGAGGAGAGGAAGGGAGAGAGAGAGAGAGGGAGAGAGAGGGAGAGAGAGAGAGAGAGAGGAGAGAGAGAGAGAGAATATGTAGTAATTATCCAGGGGAAGAGAGTCCAAGAGATACAATTAGAAAAATACCTGTAGCAGAGAAAGCCATAAAATGCAAATACCATGGGAATTTTGGCTGGGAGAAGGTCAGATTAGTTTAAAGGATTAAAATAGAGTCATACTTCTCGGTTGTTGTGCCCTTAAAGCTTGATAAATAAATATACTACTCCAGTCTTAATTATTTGGGAGTTAGCAGGATAAGAGGAAAACTGTAACACTTTTCATAAAAACCTACTAACACTCTGGGCTCTTGTGTGCTGGGATTACAGGCAGTCACCACCACAGCAGATGCTCAGGATTGAATCTAAGGTTTTCTGCATTCTGGGTAGGGATTCTATAAACTGAGCTATGACCTTAGGTCTGTCCAATGCTTTTGATAGGTTAAATAAGGTGTGGCTTTGCTGACGTAGAGGGCACTGGTGGCCTTGTTAATGGCAGTTGCAGTGGACTGAGGGACATGCAATGGTCAGTGGACTTTTTGATTTAAGAGACTGAGAGGAAAAGAGAAGATGGGCCATCAAGAAAACTACCAGGAAGTTTTGAGAAGCAAAATGAGATCATTGCCTACAGGGCTGTGGAGCAGGAGAGGTTTCAAGGTGGGGGGGAAAAAGTAGCTTGCTTGAATTTGGTGGGAAAGATCCAATAGTTGAATGTGAGATGAAGCTAGAGAAGGAGAAAAAAGAGGGTGGGTAACCATGACCCTTGCTGTGTGAAAGGGAATGAGACCTTCTGCAGAAAGGGGGACGGGCTTCTGTCGGAGCACGGAGAGATTGCCTTCAGGAAGAAGGGAGGGGGCAGAGCTCACAGGCATCTCTGCAGAGAGCCATGTGATACTGGAGCAGAATCCTGGGAGAGCTCTCTTCTGGTGGCTTCTGTTTCCTCAGAGGGGAGACGTGAAGAAAGGATGGCTGATGGTATGAGAAGAGAGGATATGTAGGCGAGTCTTGGAGGAAAGGAGGAGTCAGAGTGAACATGGTGAGTATGGGGGCTGCTTGGGAGTATCAGGGATTCACGCGCAGTTGGAAAACATGCGCTTTTATTCTACGGGATGACACTGCTGTGTCAACAATTTCCATAGGCAAATGCCTTGGCCCAACTGCAACAAGCGCCACTCATCAGCAGGGGACACATTCTAATACCATCAGTAGATATTGGGCATCATGGACAGTATCACTATACCCTCAATACATTGTTTTATTCTATATATGTTATATACACTGTGGTGGTTTGAATAGGCTTGCCCCCCCCATAGGCTCATGGGTTTCAATGCTTGGCCACAGGAAGTGGCTCTATTAGTGGGTGTGGCCTTGTTGGAGGAAGTGTGTCACTGTGTAGGTGGGCTTTGAGGGCTCCTTTGCTTGGGCTGTGCCAGTATGTGGAATCTAGTCTCCTCCTGGCTGCCTGCAGAAGTCAAGTCTCTTCCTGGCTGCTTTCAGATCAAGATGTAGAACTCTCATCTGCCTGGATGCTGCCATGCTTTCCAGCCATGATGATAATGGACTAAACCTCTGAAACTGTAAGCCAGCCCCAATTAAATATTGTTCTTTCTGAGAGTTGCCTTGGTCATGGCGTCTTTTTATAGCAGTGGAAATCCTGAGACATACACCTAACATGACATTTCAATGAATGGCTTCCCTTTGGTATATGTAAAGGGCATCACTGTGCTCACAGGTTGGGGTCATTAGAAGATAATGGTTATCACTCCCCTTCAGTGTGACAGGGATGTTCTGTGCCCTGTCTTTCTGCCTGAGGGCCGACTCTGGCCACATATGCACATTTGGTATTTTTGATGTCTAGACCTAGAGGCCTCATGCCTAGGCTAGATCCTACTCAACAGAGGGCTGAGTTTGAGGATCAACACCCTTCTGAGACTCATCTCTAGTGACCCCCCCCCCCCGTCATGGAGGAGTCTACAGTACCCACCTTGCTAGCTTTCTCACTTCCTGCCTCCTCTCTTCAGCCCCTCGCTAAGCTTTAGTACCTTCCAGGGCTGTTTCCCACAAGTGCAAGGACAGGAATGGGATAAGATTAGTGATCCAAAACCGAAGTGTCCAGAAACCATGCTCAGCCCAGGGCAGTCAGCGCTCTCTGCTGATTCTGCATATGTAGATCCAACTAGTCCCAAACTGGAAAGCATTCAGAAAACAACCGAACCTGTTGGACAGGCACAGAATTTCCCTCTTTGCCATTATTCCCTGGGCAGCACGGTGGACACGCTCTTATGTAGCATTTATGTTAGGTTAGGAATTAGATGTAACTGAGATGTATGGGCCAGACAGAGGTGTGGATGAAAACAGTTTTCCAGATGTAACAGGGCAGATGAACTCACAGAAACTGGGACAACATTCGCAAGTCTCGAACAAGCTCAAGCCAGATGAAATCCCAGTACAGGTTGGGTGTGGCTGTGGGTAATGAAATCCTACCCCTAGCCAAGAAGCTATTCCCAAGTGATCTCTGCCGTGGAAGGAAAAAAATGAGTATTTTTCAATGGAGGGAGAGTGAGTATATCAACCACCCACCAGAGCAGGACGCATGCTCAGGAGGAGTCAGGCAACACAAATTGAGCACGACAAATATGACCAAGGTATATTGTGTTGTTAAGGCTCACCCCTGAGCATAGCTACAGCCATTTTGTTCCATGCCTGACAGCTATTTCATATTGTTGCTGTAATATGCCTGCTAGTCATTGATGTAGAAAAAATAACTTGACTCAGAGCAGGGTCATGCTGACCACATACCCTGTTGGGTTCTCTATGTTAAGAGGTTTGTTAATCTTAAGAAATTCCACAACTGTAAGCTTCACACAGGACCCATCGCATTAAAGGTCAACATGAACTGTTATGTCTAAAATGGCTGGAGTCAGGGCCAACCACTGGGCAGCACTTCCAGCATCTGTCTATGTGCTCATTGTGGCTTTTGCAGTTTTAGCTTTTATAAGCTGACCATAGAGATGGGTTCGGCTTACTTAAGGGTTTGAAAGATGTGTGTAGGCTCTGTGCAGACTGCACACTACATTATTTAGGGGACAAGGCTCAGAACAAGTCCTCACAAAATAAAAACAAAACAAAACAAAAACAAAAAGAGCAAACTGGAATCATAGCAAGTGTATATGGGACTTGAACACTAATAGATTTTGGTATCTTGGGGGGAGGGGTTTCTAGGACCGTTTCCCTGCAGCTATTGAGGGAATAACTGAACACCAATGCACTCTGACTCCCCTCCCCTCCCCTCCCCTCCCCTCTCCCCCTCCCCTCCCCTCCAGTCTTCCCTTCCCTAATATACCTTCCTGGTTTATTTTGATGGCTCACTCTTGGATGTTAGTCCATAATAGCCTCAAGATCACATCCCGGAAGGCACCATGTTCAGGATCACACTGGCAATCTGAGAATGGAGCTGTTCACCGGGAGCCAGCGTGTTGCCGAGGGCATCCAGAAGGGCTTCGAGTGGCGTGTGGGTGCCTCTGCTTCACTGAGTTTCAAACGGACACTTCTTGTCAAGAGGCTCCTTCATTGGTCTCTGCTGACCGTTTTGGCAGGAAGCCCAGTGGAGACAATGGTGCCCTTTTCTCTCAACAGTCCTTTGGGTCACCTCAGAGAAGACCAAGGCCGGGAACTGAGGGTGGAGAGAGCAATTAGGAAGGAGGAGATGTGGATTTTCAAAGGTCAGCCGGAGTATGAGTAGCGATTGCCTGGAGATTTATTCCGAGTGCCTTTCCTGACTAGAAAAACAACAATAAAAGGGGGAAAAAACCCCACCCGGGCCCACAAGTGGGGTAGAAGTTGAAGAACACTTTAATTCATAAGGAAAAGGGCTTGAATAATTGATGCTACCACCCTGCCAAAGATAATTTCAGCCCGCTCCCTCTATCTCACAAAGACATTTAGCATTGATGCAGATCAAAGTGTCAGAAACCCCTGCTGCTAGGCTGAAAGGCAAAACTCGCAGCGGCCTTTCTCCGCTCTGATAATGTCGTCTTTATGTAGTTAATAAACTGCGCACTTCAGTCAAACTATATCATTACAGAAGACTTAGGGAGCTAATAATTTAAAAGCAAAGAATTGCCTCTGTTCCTCACTTTGAACTAAACAACATTCTGTTGAATGAGGGGGACATCAAAGTCTTGTCACTATTACCAGTGTGGCTCTAGCAGAAGGCCCCACAGAGTGGGTACTTCAGTCATCAAGGGGAAAAGAAAGAAAGGAAGGAAGGAAGAGATTAAAGACACTGGCTTATCCACGCAAAGGCGGTACCAGGTGTTTTGGTTATTATTGTTTGTACTGGGAGAGCATCAGGTGGCTCTAGTATCAATGCATGTCCTTGTCCAGCTGATGCTTATGAACCCGGGTCAGACAGTTCACTTTTCACCTTGGCCCTGCTCTGAACTTTGTCCTGATGATATCTCTGTTTGCCTTTAGCCTGTCAGCCCTGCAAAGCGCCTTGGCTTTCTTAGGTCCTGTTTAGGTGGCTTGTTTGGCCTCTCTTTGTGCAGGGTCATGGGGCATCGTGTTCTCCACCCAGTGTTGGCTTGCTGTTGGCCATTCAGTGGCTCACAGGCTCCTATTTGGCTGGATAAGGGCATCTGCTGCGTATCTGTTTGAGGGTATTTTAAGCAGGAAGTTATGAGATAGACAACCTTCCGATAGCATCTCACCGCTCGCCCCTATACCCCGCTCCAGTGCTGCTGGGCTTGACATGAGGGCCATTGTCTTAACTTCATGCTCTTCCCCAGGAATTATTCTGAGGATGGAATCACTCAAAACATGGAATCTCCTGCAAATGGCTTGAAAGAAACTCTGGGCAAGAAGCTTGAATAAACTCGAAGGAAGCAGACGACGAAGAGAGGCCTCTGTTGAAGCTAGGCTTTTCCCACTTCTGCACTGGAGATTTGCAATATGAATGATGGTCCCACTGGGGCAAGAAAGCTGTCTTATGCATTCTATAGCCACTGTCTGGTGGCTGTGGCTGTGTTAGTGGTAGTGGGGAACTGACATTCCAGATACATCCAACCTAACTGGTTCCTTAGGCCAATGACAGTTTTGCAGACAGCAGTTGGGGCCACTCTGAGACTTTTGCTGTCAGTTCACACAGCAGTTGGGACACAGTGAGTGTGTCAGCCTGCAGAGGGCATCTGGGCAGGGTGGTTCTAAGGGCAAAGCAAATTATCTACCAAATATAACTAGAAACTTGCAAAGTATAAACCTAAATCTTGAGGAAGACATACATGTATTTAAAAGCAGTTTTGCCGTCACCTGGTCAGAGTGGTGCATTGTCTACTGTAGAGGCAGTAGGCATTACGAAATTGATCAAAAGTAGTCTCAGCTACGTGGTGAACTAAAGGCTAACCTGGGCTAATTCTGTCTCAAGGGCAAAATAAGACACATACTATTGTTTTTACTTTCCGTCTTAATGTTCTCCAGCATCCTTGGTCAATCATGTCTTTTCCGGACACCTTACATCTATCATCTCATTTCAGACTGAAGCTCAGCGAGATTCTGAACCGTTTGAGTAGGTCATGGCCAGGGATGTTAATTGCTGCATTGTTTATAGTCATTGAGTTTGAGATCCAGCTATTTCTCCAACACTGAGCACAGCAAAGTAAACACTGCCTCTATAGAATGTCAGGATGTACAGTTGGTAAAGATCCTGTGATGACACAGGGATGGACCCATAGTGCATGATGGGATGGAAAACATACGCCTTTGAGCTTTATGATAGTAGTGTCTCAGTGAGGAAGGTGCTTTCTGAGCAGGCACAAGGACCTGTGTGTGTGTGTGTGTGTGTGTGTGTGTGTGTGTGTGTGGCAGTGGTCTATAAATCTGCTGCTCGGTAGGCAGAGGCAGAGAATCCTCAGAGCAAGCCATCTAGCTAAATCAACCATTATGAGTGAGCTCTGGTTCCACTGAGAGAACCACAGAAGACGACTCCCGATGTCAACCTGGGACCTTGAAATGCACCTGCACATATGTGTAGACATGCCCCACCCTGTGTGCAAATGCACACATTCATTTATGCACACGGCACACATTGATACTTGTTCTCAGTGTGGATGTGAGTCGTGGGGCAGCTGCTGAAGTATCCAGGTTCTTGGGTCTCACAGCCAAGAATTGCCCCCAGGGACCCATGGTTAGGCATAGAAAGAGAGGCAGTTTATTAAGGGAAAGCACTCTGAGGGTGGGAGTGGGCTAGGAGGTGGGAAGGAATTCCCCAAGGCACCAGGCCGTGAACCATACGACCAGTTATAGGACACTGACATAATATCCACCTTTCCCTGGTTGGTATAGCATATACTTTTTGAGGCATGCTCTGCTTGTTGTATGAAACCCAGGTGGGGAAGAGCATCTGGTGTTTCTCTACTAACTGGCTTCTTTCATGTATTAATACTAATACAATGCTTCTCCAGGCTTTATTCTCCAGCCATATATATGTATATATATATATATATATATATATATATATATGTATATATATGTGTGTGTGTGTGTGTGTGTGTGTGTGTGTGTGTGTGTGTATGTGCAAGAAAAACAGTGACTGTGTGTGTGTACATGAAAATATGCACATCTGTATGAAGGTATGAATGCAAGTATATTAGGAGGTTAAAGGACAACCTTGGGTTGTAGTGCCCAGGAACATTGTCCTGGGGATATATATATATATATATATATATATATATATATATATAGTGCCTGGTACTTAAAGAGGATAGAAAGGGTGCCATTTTACCCTGGGATTGTAGCTACAGATGGTTGTGAGCCACCTTGTGAGTGCTCAAACCAAACCTCAGTCCTTTGGCAGAGCAGCAATTGCTCTTCGCTGCTGAATCATCGTTCCATCCTCCGTCTACCTCTTTCGAGACAAGGTCTCTCTCACTGCCGAAGCTCACCACTTAAGCCGGTGTGGCTGCTGCCCAGGGCACTCCATGGATCTTCCAGTCTTCCCTTCCCTGGGATTAGGACTCTGTACCACCCAACTCAGTAGTTTATAAGGGTTCTAGGGATTGGACTCAGATCTCTAAACTTGCAATGCAAATGCTTAATTAGCCAAGTGGTCTCTTCAGCTCTTGTTTGTTTTTGTTTTTTAATGTGCATTTTACCCCCAATAAAATGTTAATTTTGAAGTTTGGAGAAAAACAAAAGGTAATTTAAAAATCTTTCTCCTCCTCCTACTCCATCAACGGGACAGTAACCATGCTAACTGGTGTTTGTTAAGGACTCTTCAGATAGGGTAGGCACCAAGAGATCGGAGGCTCAGAAAAGTCAAACAACTGATCCAGGGTGGCGAGAGTCAGGAGGCATGAGATTCGAAGCTCTGTGATCTTTACGTTTCATCCACCGTCTATCAGCAGAACTTTATCTGCTAAACTCGAAACTCGTCAAAGCGTCTGGGGAAAGGGGTGAGAGGCTGCGAATGAGCATAGGTGCTGAGCAGAGCTGGCCCCGATGATAAACAGCAGAATGCACACAAAGGCCTGGTCAGCGTGGGGCCGGAGGCCACAGCTGTCTGTGCGGTGGGAAAGACAGACATGCCTGATGGATGACATTGATGTCACCATGAAAGGACCGTTTACTGAAAGAATGGCACTGTTATTGAAAGGCAAAGGCACATGAATCACAGAAGCATTGATCTGCCCCGTGTACTTTCTGAACAGGCAGGAGGTTTTGAAAGGTACGTCGTCATTGAAGTCTGACACAAATAAAAAATAAAGTGCATAGAGCAACCGGGATACAGCTTGGTGGATCCTTCACAAAGAGAACTCGCTCATGTGAGGGCCTTCCAGCACTAGAGGCAAGCCTTTTCAGACACCCAGAAACTCTCTTGGGTCTTCACCCAGTAATGTTCCTTTTAACAAAAGTAGCCATGACCCCAGTGTCTAATGCTTTAGATTAGTTTATGTTTTTGAGTTTTATGTAGATGAGATTTCTTGAACATTATCTAAATGGATCATGAGGTATGTTACTGAGATTTATTCATGACATCTACGTAGAGTGTTGATTCATGCTCAGTTAGCAGATATTTGTCTATCATCTGTCTGTCTGTCTGTCTGTCTGTCTGCCAACGATCTATCTATCCTCTGCACACACTTAGACACATCAGGGTAGAATTTAATATTCCATTGAATGGATACATGTTGTGTGTGGTAAGTGCAGAAAGTAAAATTTACAAATTCTGTTATCCATCTCCCCTCCCCTCCCCTCCCCTCCCCTCCCCTTCTTTGTTGCCTAGGGAACAGATCAGTGCACTTCCTCTGAGGAATGGAATGCTCCACTGTGGGGTACATGTATGTCCTACATGATTCATTACCATCAAAAAGTTAAAGCATAGGACCAAGTGAGTAGTGTGTGGCTTTCTATCTGACTTTCTATTCTGGCCTCATGATATTATTTTAAGGAATTTAAACACATTTTTTTTTTTTTGCTATGGTATTGACTGCTTGGGCATTCTCTTTTTATGAAGTCCTATGCAAATCTTTTGTAGACAGTACTATTTTTAAATTTTGAGTCAGAGACTTACTGTGTAGCCCTGGCTGTCCTGGAACTCACATGTAAACCAGGGTGGCCTTAGACTCACAGAGATCCACTACCTATGCCTCCTGAGTGCTAGGATCAAAGGCGTGTACCACCATACCCTGTGACAATGCTATTTTAAACAATAGTTACCACCATCTTTTATAAATGGTAGAAATCCGGCTTCCTCTATTGATTTTTTTCAGACACTGTCTAGGTGATTTTTCTCCCTTGCCTAAAAGTGCAAGTAGGGATCACTGTCACTGCTCTGTGAGTAAAAGTGACACCGGGCAGTTCAAGCCTGACAACCTGGATTTGATTGCTGGAACCCATGCCACAAAGTTGTCCCATGGCTTGTACATGCATGCCATGGTGTATACACCCCCATATCACACAGCATGCCATCACATATACACTCCCATATCACATAGCATGCCAGGGCATATACACTCCCATATCACACAGCATGCCATGGTGTATATGCTCCCATATCACACAGCATACCATGGTGTATATGCTCCCATATCACACACACACAGTTAAAACTTAAAATTATGATTTTGGGTGTGTGGGTCTTTTGCCTGCATGTATGTCTGTGCACCAGTTGCATTCAGGGTCCTTGCAAGACAGACGAGGGTGTTGGATCCCCTGAAACTGTAATTACAGGCAATTTGGGTGAGGGCTGGAAATGAAATCTGGGTCCTTTGGAAGAGTCAGTGCTCCTTAGTGCCAAGTCATCTCTGCAGTCCTCCTCCTCTCCCCAATTACAGTAGCGCAGCTGCCCATTGTCACTAAGGTACAATATGTCTGCATTGACTCCCTTTACAGCAGGAGGTTAGCTACCCGCCTAAGCATGTGCAAGGTAGCGGGGAACAGAATGAAAACCACAGCAGGTCCTTTCATGCAGTATGGACATGAGGTGTGTTCTGGTTACCACAGGTAATGGAGTTTGATATAGGGGTATAAAGGCAATCTAGAGAGACAAGAGGTCCCAGCCAGGCCTCATGAGAGTGGTGACCTTCTCCAGTCTGCCAGGTGTTTCAACAGCAGCTCCTTCATCCAGGAGAGGTTTGGCTGGCTACATTGCTCCTGGGGGGGAGGGGGGGGCTGACTCTGGTCAGCTGCACAGCTGCTGGATGCCTGCCGCTGTGACCTGGTGTTACTTTGTTCCCTCTGGCCAGAGGCTGCCACACAGTGGCTCCCACAGTCTCTATGAAGTCTCTGTGTCTCTCCAGGGCTGCCCCTGCCTCATCTGTTACAACTTTCCATTTCTCTGTTAGCCTTGATTTCAGCAAGAGCCATGCACGTATATATCCCTTTTCCAGCATACCGTCCTTTCTCGTTGTATATCCTAGGCAAACTTGTCAAAAATCAACTGGGAGGCTGAAGCAGGAGTATGCTCATGAGTTCAAGGCCAGCCTGGGCTACAGTGTGAGCACCAGATCAGTCTGAGGTATAGTGTAAGACCTCGTTTCAAAGACAGACAGACAGACAAACAACAAAACAAAAAACCAAACTCTCTAAAGCCAAAACCAAACCAAACCAAAAAACCAGAATCCTACAAAACCAACGAAGGAAAAATACCCACAATTAACCACATATGCTTGATTTTCTGTGTCCCTGTTCTGTTTGGTTAGTTTTCTAATCTCTTTCTGTGCTAATATCTCTGTTACTTTTAATTTATTCATTGACAATTTCCTCCATGTAATGGTGCATCTTGACCATATCCATGTCCAGTTCCCCACCCCACTCCCTCTAGATGCGTTTGTTTCTTTGTTTCTTTTCTTACTAACTCAGGGAATCCAGTCAGTGCTGCTGCCACATACATGGGTATGGGACTACCCACCAGGGTACGGACAATCTACCAGGGGTTATTCTAAGAGAACATGACTTTCCACAGCTGCCCATATCTCCTCAGGTGGAGGTCAGCCTCAAGTGCCCCTCCCCCATCAGGCTGAATGTTGATGGCTTGGTCTAGTGCAGGTCTTATGCAGGCCACCACAGCTGCTCTTCCCCATCCTCGGCTCCTGAATTCTTTCCATACCCCCTCCCTCTTCTGTAAAGCAAAATAACTTCCTCCTTCTATAAAGTCATAGTATTTTACCACAGCTTCAGTTCCTGCCCCAGCTTCCCTCAGTGATGGGCTGTAACCTGTAAATGAAAATAAACCCTTTCCTGTCCAGAGTGTTCTTCATCCCAGTGTTTATTGCAGCAACAGAAAGCAAACTGGAGCAGTCCACCTCTGTGTAAGAAAGATCTGGTAGCTCCCGTACCAAGCTGCATAGCCCCTTCTGGCTTTGTGAAAGCTAGTCAGAAGGGAGGAAGTCTCCAGGTCCATTTGAGCTTGATTTCACTCTGTCCTCTAAGCCAACTGTGTGCCATCTTTAGCAGCAGGGTCTTTTACCTAGTGATGAGGGTGGCACTAAGCGTGCTCTTGGTTAACCATAGTTTCATACTATAGTTTTGTACCGAGTCTGAGATCAGGGAGTGTGATAATACCAGATTTACTCTTTTTCATCCAGATTCCTCTGACCGGTCATGAATTTGGGGATTACAATCAAATTCTATGATTGCTTTTTATTTCTATTTCTCTGGAAAATGTCACTGGAGTTTTGGACAATGATGCACTGAATCTAGAGATCACTTTAGGTGTCAATGTGGACATGGTCACGATACTACATTTCCCAGACTGTCAACACAGACTGTTTTTCCATCTATCTGTGTCACCGTTAACTTCCTTTGCCAGTTCTCAGTATGTACCATTTGCCACCTTCCTGGTAGACTATGTGTATGCATTGGATCCCAAATCCACACATACACTAAGCAATTGCCCTACCACTGAGTTAGACTCCCAGTACTCTTCAGTCAAAGTATTCTTACACACTTATGGTTTTTATGAAGGCAAACATACCCAAGGAGAAGTGGAGAAAAGCATATGTGGTCTGTGGCAGAACAGTTAAGTGACTGTAGTAGCCAGAAGGCATTTTTTTGTGCCACCCTTCTCCCATACTTTTCCATCTGGATGTAGCGTCTTCCCTTTCTCATCTTTAGAATTACTCCTTGTTCATTCTTTTTTTTAAAATAGTTTTTTTTTGTATTTTTTATTTATTGATTGATTATATTAAGTACACTGTAGCTGTCTTCAGACACTCCAGAAGAGGGCGTCAGATCTCGTTACGGATGGTTGTGAGCCACCATGTGGTTGCTGGGACTTGAACTCCGGGCCTTTGGAAGAGCAGTCGGGTGCTCTTACCCACTGAGCCATCTCACCAGCCCTCCTTGTTCATTCTTAATCAACCGTCCCCCTGGTCTATAGGGTCAGTAGTGAGACAGAAAACCACCGAGAAAGACATCTATACTTTTCTCCGTGGTCATTGGCTGAGAGGACTCAAAGGTTTGGTGCTATTTGCTATGAAGCATCTTTTTAAGGCCACCTGTTTAACAATCTACCCGAAAAGAAGGCCAAATCAAGAAAAACACACATGGTTGTGGAGAGAGTGAATTTGCTCTTTAACTTAAAAAAAAAAAAGTGAATTCTGTTTCATGTGCGTGGGTGTTTTGTCTACATGTATATCTGTGTATTCCTGACAGGTCTGATGCTCAGGGATGTCAGAATACATCCAGATTGGGAACTGGAGTTATAGACAGCTGTGTTCAATGTGTAGGTGCTCGAAATCAGACTCAAGTCTCCTCGAAGAGCAGTCAGTGTCTTTACCAGATGAGCTGTCTCTCCAGCCCCCCAGAGTTTGCTCTTTAATTATTTATTATCACGCATCAGTTGTGCATATCAGTCTGTTTCAGTGTAATATTTCTGCATATGCAAACACTGTGCCCTGGTCAAACTCAGCCTCTCCTTTCCTACCCACCGGTGAGAGTGAGCTTCCGTCTGTGATGCTCATAGACTTGATTTCAGCCATACAGGAGGCAAGCTCACCCCTGGGTTTTTGGTTTATGTGCAGTGATGAATTCATTCGGCTTCAGCAAGGCTGAGTTATCTCCTATAACCCAAAGCGCTCTGATTAATGTAGCGCGCTGCCCACATAAACATTAATGTGAGGATGGTTGGTCAGAAGTTGCTATGTTCTCCTTGGAGTATTTTCAAGGTTTTGAGAACATAAAAATTCTCGCATGCTCCTCCTCTGAGTACATGAAATGAACCAAGGCTGAGCCCCGAGGAAAGGGAGTTTTGGTTGTGCGAGACTTGGGATGAGGCATCGCTGGGTTGGTTCTGCTTTGTTTCTGACAGTTAATTCTTATAAATTTTACCATCCAATTGTCTCAGTCCATTTCCTGCAGCTACAAGAAAATATTGCAAACCGTGTGGCTTGTGAATATCATCACGTCCCACAGTTCTGGAAGCTCAGTCCAAAGTCATGGCCCCGGCATATTTAGTGTGTGGTAACCCTACTTTCTGCTTTGTGGATGGTGCTTTCAAGTTTGTCCTCCAATGGTGGAGGTGGAAGAGGCAGGGCTGTTGTTTGAAGATTCCCCCAGGGCTCCACACTTAGGATCCAAACATTTCCCAAAGGTCCTGCTAACTAGTGTACACTGATGGATAGTTTCAACATAGGGATGGAGTGAGAGGAACAGTAGATTTGGACCCAGGGAAGAACAAAAAATACTTGTTAAGTTGGATAGTGTTTTTTCCCATCCAGCATCCATCCATCCATTAATCTAAAGGCCTATTAATTAAACATTTCTTGAGTTTAAGGGCTAAGTATAAGGCTTCCTGAGAGAGAGAGAGAGAGAGAGAGAGAGAGAGAGAGAGAGAGAGGAGAGAGAGTTTGACCTGGGTCATAGGTCAATCTGATAAGGCACTTTTATGTCTAGAAGATGGGGTTCATTCAGGTGCCCTCTTTTTCTTTGCTTGTAAAGTGATGAAATCCAACTGAGTTCTTCAAGTCGAACACCCTTTGAACTCTATTACTTGATGATTTATACAATTTTCAAAATAGGTAACACCCAGAGGGTTGTCTGGTTCAAGTTCCTCCCAAAATCCAGACTTGGGGATTTCCTTAAAGACCTGCCGTTTTCTTCCTTCCTGTGGTGAGCATTTCATCAGTGCTATGGTGGCTGATGAGCCTGGACCAAAGAAGATCATGGGCAAAACCCACAGCTACAGTCATATGGTCCAATTAAGATCTGAAGGAGCTTGTGTGGGCGCGGGAAGAGGGAGAAAGGTGAAGGGGTGTAGGACACCTGCCTGTGGTTTTCTCACAACAGCTAATCTTCAACAACTTGGATTGTTGATTTAGAGTTACCTGGGAGACACACCTTTATGTTTTGTTGTTTGTTTGTTTTAAGAGCCGTTTAACTGAAGAGGCACTGCGGAGCCTGAAAGTGCACCACCCTACCTCATAGGCTGGGGTCTGGGGCTGAATAAAAGCGTAAATGGGAGAAAGCAAACTGAGAGCCAGAATTCATCTCTCTGTCTCCCGACTACAGAGGCAATGTGACCAGCCAAACGCAGCCACGCCTTCCCACCAGGGTGGACCGAACCGCCTCAAGCCATGCAGATCCAAACTTCCTTCAAGCTGCTTTTCCTCAGGAGTGTGTCATAATGATAATGAAGTCGCCGAGTCTTCTCCCTGACCCCTACCCTTTCCTTGCTTTCTTCCCTGTCTCTGTCCTTTCCCTTTTTCTCCTTTCCTCTCCCTTTTTTCCTTCTTTCCCCATCTCCCTTTTTCCTCACCTGCTTCCTTTCTTCTTTCCTCTCTTTCTTTTCCGGGGAAGTTAAAAGACAATGTGTGGACTTCCAAAGGAACTGGGCCCAACTACCTCGCAGAATGCTATTTCTGAGCTGTGTCCCCTGAGCACGTGAAGTGCAGCCTCCCAGAGGGCTCCAGGCTGCTCTATCCAGTAGCTGTTTCCCTGGCTTCCCCTTTCCAGAGAGGAAATGGCAGGCATGTTTCTGCTTTGCTCAGGACCAAGGATTATGGAGTTTAAACTCTCTCCTCCAAGCCACGTTCAAGTTCTTGACTTAAAAGGGAAATGTTTCATTTTCAGCCAAATGTATCCCCCTCTTTCCCCCTCGCTGGAAGGAGAACAAAGCAATTCAAATCAGAAAACACAGGGAACTCCCTGCACACTGTCCACAGGGACCAGGCTCCCAACTGGATCCCACGGAATTTGATTGAAGTGCAACTGAACCCTCTGCGTTTGTTCAAATGTCATTTAAATAGAAATGTTTCAAATCTCTGCCAAGGAACTGCCCAGGGGGGTGACATGGGATGGAGTTAGCCCTCTCTGCTCTGCAGGCAGCTGTAGGCCCAGACTGCAGGGGCGGGACCCAGGCCAGGTGGGCTCAAGGGGTTCACAAGGGAAGCAAAGTGGTGGGAAAGAGGGGAGAGAGGAAGGGGGTGAGGGAAATGAGATGGGGGAGGACCCTGGGCAATTTATACCCTGAAGATACCAGCTACAAATGAGGGATATGACATGCCTGTATTCTGGCATATGCATTCTCTCTCTGTCTCTCTGTCTCTCTGTCTGTCTCTCTGTCTCTGTCTCTCTCTCTCTTTCTCTCTTTCTTGGTCTCTCTCTGTCTTTGTCTCTGCCTCTCTGTTTCTGTCTCTCTGCCTCTCTGTCTCTGTGTCTCTGTGTGTGTGTTTCCATACTAGCCCTTACTCCTTTCTTTTCTTTCTTAAAAAAAAACACATAACGTACTTTCAAAGCCTAGGTTTGGAAACCACTTTGAGGCTCATCAAATCACAAAGCACTCAAGGCCGATGCACCTGCTCAGCTACTGTTCTTGTTGTTGATACCAGCTGCCTTGCCAGGGCTTTGTCAGGGCAGATGTATAGGATATGCTTGCAATTGGGGCTGAGGGCACAGGTATTACCTTCCTGAGTCCACATGACCAAGGTGACTATGGGGCCTGGGATCTGGGAATCATCGGCCAGCCTTGCCAGTTTCCTAAGATGTCTAACAAGAAGTGTCAGGTCCATTGTCCACTAAGGTGTGGGAAGTGATTTTTTTTTTTTTATCTTGTTTTGTAGCTCTGATCAAACGTTTGTGGTAAGAGCTGGGGGAATGGCTCAGTGGTTAAAGTGCTTGTTGCTCAAGGATTAAGATAGAATTCAGGTCCGCAGAGCTCCCAAGTGGGCATGGTGGCCTGCTCTAACACTAACTCTCCGGAGCTGGGGCTGGGGCTAACCAGACTAGCTGAATCCGGGAGCTCCTGCTTCAACTGGAAGACCTTACCTCAGTGAATAAAGTGGGAAGATCTGGGGAGATACCTCATATCAACCTCTGGCTTCTATACACACGTGAGCCTCTACATATGCAAACATACATATACACACACCACTTACACGTGAGAAAAATATAAACAGTAATAAAGGTACTTTAAAAAACTTTATGGCAAAAAAGTTGCTACTAACACAATCACTAAAGTAGATACTTCAAAGTGCCAATAGTTCTGACTCTCTGCGTGATTACAGTTCAAGAGCGGTAGGAGCTGGGATGGTCAGCTTTGAGTGTCAGCTTAACATGCTAGAATCTCATGGAAAGAATTTTTCAAGTGAGGGATTTTACAGATCATGTTGGCCTGTGGGCATTTCTTTGATTATCTTGATTGTACTTTTTGGAGGAAAGGATGGGAAGGCATGCCCACTGTTGGTGGCACATTCCCTAGGCAAGGTATCACGAATTATATGAGAATGGATAAATGAGAGTGAGCACACATAAACATGTATGAATTCATTGCACTCTGATACTGACTGTGGATGTAACACAACAGGCTCCCTCAAGTTCCTGCTGCCTCGACTTCCTGCTATAATGGACAACCTGGGGTTGTTAGCCAAGTGAATCCTTTCTCCTTTCTCCTGTTTTTGTTTGGGCCTTTTTATCACAGCAGTAAAAAGGAGAAGAGCGGAGGTTGTTCCTTCCTTTCTGGGGGTCCATGAGCATGGAATGGGGTTAATCTGCTGCACTAGGAAGTTCCCAAGATAGCTGCAGTAGGTCTACCTGGCTGCAGAAGAGCTGAGTGCTGACCACCATGAAGCATAGAGCAGCTCTGTCTGCAGGTTTGGTTCATGTCAAACCATTGCCCCGTGATTACATCAAATGGCTTTCTTTGTCTCGTCAACCTTTCCCACAGGAAGACTCTAAATCAGTGGTCCTCTGTATTTCTCAGGATAAGAACAGGTTTTGAAATAGCAGAATGTTCTTGTGGAATCTTACAGATTAGTAGTTGGACTTAGCTCCTTTGTGGACCAAGATTATCTCATCTATCTCATTCTGAATATAATTCTTCAAAGCATGCTTCCATGTCGTTCCTATATCTACTTGTCCTTGAAAATCATTGTTTGCTTATGTAATGAAGACATAGACACAAAATGCTCCCCATGGTGCTGGCTCACATAAAGCCACTCACACTCTTCACCTGTCACAATCAGAGCCCTATTGGCTTTCATTAGCCTCTGCGAGACCATGGCCTTGAAGGACAATCGAATTTCAAATATCCACCAACTGAGGAATTAACATGGTGTAGCATTATCTATAATGAAATATTTTAAGTTCTATGAAGGGAAAGAGGGCTGAGGAGGTGGCTCAATGGGTAAAGTGCTTGCTGTTCAAGTGTGAGGTCCTGAGTTTAGATTCCCAGAATGCATATAAATCTGCTATACACTCCTTTGGGGAGAGGGAGTGGGAGCCAGAAGAACCCCTAAAAGTTCATGAGCCTGTACACAGTGGTAAACCAGAGTCCCTGTGTTAAAAAGGCAAAGACTGACATCACACACACACACACACACACACACACACACACACACACACACAGAGAGAGAGAGAGAGAGAGAGAGAGAGAGAGAGAGAGAGAGAGACAGAGAGACAGAGAGAGACAGAGAGAGACAGAGAGGGAATGGATGCATGCTACATGCTACCACTTGGGTAAACCTTAAAAACATCATGAAAAGTTAAGAAACTACATTTATGGGGAAGATCCAGATTAGGCAAATCCTAGGATTTTAAAGGAGATTAGTAGTTTCCAAGGACTGGGTTAGTGTCGAGGCAGGGTGACCCCTAATAGATGTAGAATGTCTTTTGGGAGCAATAAAACAGTTCTGTAATTATAAGAAGTTTCACAACCTACTGGATACACTCCAACCTGGGGACTGTATACTTTCAACTACTAAATTTGATTGTCATAAGGGCTTCCATTGCTGTGAAGATACACCATGTCAAGGCAACTCTTAGAAAGGAAGACATTTAATGGAGGTTGGCTTACAGTTTCAGAGGTTCAGTCCATTATCATCATGGTGGGAAGCATGAAGGCAGACACGGTGCTGAAAGAGTCAAGAGTTCTACAGCTTGATCCTAAGGCTACCAGGAGGAGACTGATTTCTGCAGGCAAGCAGGATGAGGCTCTCTTCTACACAGAGTGGTGTTTGAGCACTAAGAGCCCTCAAAGCCAACCGCACACTGACACACTTCCTCCAACAAGGCCACACCTTCCAAAAGTGCCACTTTCCATGGGACAAACATTCAAACCACCACATCGATGGAATGTGAGTTATGGATAGGTTTGAAGAAGAAGCCATGGAAATGGATTTGGGCAGTGCATTCAGAGCATCAGCATGGGGGATGCTTAAGAAGTATCAAGACTTGATGTTGGGTCACTCCAGGACTTTCTTTAATTATCCAATATAAATGGTACCCATCCAACTCATTTGTCAAGAGTGTCCTTGGTCCAGCTGATGCTTCTGTGCTTTGCCACCTGTCTTTCCTGGCTGGGTTATTTTCATGTTTCTAGACATCTGATAGAAAAATACTCATTTCTCTCTCCCTCCCTCCCTCTGTCTCTCCTTCCCTCCCTCTGTGTGTGTGTGCATAAGTGTACCTGCACGCATGCACACAACCATGTTTGTGTTTGAGTGGAGGTGCACACAAGCCCAGGACAACCTTGGGTGTCTGTCAGTACTGCCTTCCACCTTGCTTGGCACAGGGTCTCTTGTTGCCCATCACTCTGTATACCAGGCTCATGAACTGTCTCCCCTTCCCTCCCCTTCCATGTTGCCTGAGGAGCATGTTCTGCCTTTCCTGTATCAAGAGAAACAATTTGAATCCCAGAATCTCTGTGCTGGACTTTGGTTCTTTCTCCATTCACCAGACGACTTTGGTCTCCCGAACTCTCAAATTCACATATGTGACAAGGGTGGTGGTGGGATTAAGGTGCCGAGTTGTAGAATCTCTTGTGCAGTGTATGGAAGCATCACCTCTCAATAATATGCTGTCGGCTTATTAGCATAGGCAGGAAATAGGAGAGAGAGAGAGAGAGAGAGAGAGAGAGAGAGAGAGAGAGAGAGAGAGAGAGAGGATTCTGGGAAAGAGACAGGCATAGGAAGAGGATTTGGCCCCCTGACATAGTTACATGAAACTGAGGACCAGGAAACCAGCCACGTGGCAGAACTTAGAGTAGAATAACAGGATTATTGAGATATGAACTAGTCAGACAATAGAGACAGCTAGCTTTTGGTTGAGGCATTTATTCATATACAAGAAGTCTCAGGGTCATTACTTTGGGGACCAAAAAGCATGTGATTACACCAAGCAGGTGGAACCTATGCACTGTTAACACCTTGCTTTCTCCTTCTTCTTTTCTTCTGGGTGATGAGAGCTTGGTGTCCATGAATGAAGCTGGCTGAAGATGTAACGTTCATCTCCTCCACTCCCTCACGCAGGATGTGGCCACCGCCAAATCCCTTAGGTCCTGATTTTGCCTGATGACCGTTCCCTGTGGGTCTCCCAGGGTGAACCACACCTTGAACCAGAAGATGTGGAGCTGGATGTAGTTCTGAAGCCAGCTGCTCCAGTTTCGATTCTGTTGCTCTGCTGAAACACTCAGACAACAAGCAGCTTAAGAGAGGAAAGTGCTTATCTGGCTTACAATTCCAGGCTACTTTGTCTATCATAGCAGAGAATCCAGTGGCAGGATCTAGAGGTATCTAGTTGCATCACATCTGCAGGCAAAAACAAAGAGATGAATGTGTGAGGCTTTCGGCTTGCTTGCTTTCTCCTCCCTGACATACCTACCTAGGGAATGGTGCTGCCCACGGTGGGCTGGGTCTTCCCATATCAATTAAAAATCAAGACAATCCCCTACTGACTTTCTCCCCAATTACTTCTAGGTTGTGTCAAGTTGACACTTAACCAACCATCACCCCAGGTGATGACAACAAATGTCCCCTCCCTGATGTCTTCCCTTTTCCTTGAAATATAGACTGCTTGCAGGACTCTTTGGTACCTTCATCATTATGTGGGTGTTACCTGACTTACCGAGGCACCTCCATTTCACTCCTTCATTCTCAGTAAGAAAGAGAGAGAGAGAGAGAGAGAGAGAGAGAGAGAGAGAGAGAGAGCCCTCAGCAGAGGCAGAAATCAAGTGAGACACTTTCTTCCAGAAGCCAGCCTTGTCTCTTTGTCCCCTCTCCTGACTCTGACCTGCAAGCTGACTTTCATTCTTTCTGCCTCTCAAATCCTTCCTAACACTTGTCAAAAATTAAAGTGGGACCTCCCTTCAAACGTTCTATCTGCCTTTGCCAAGAAGGCAAGTCTGTCACCAAAGAATCTACATTAATATTCCAAATATGCATCGCTCAGAGACGAAATAACATCGTCTGCTTTCAAGCCAGGTTTGGGTGACCTCTGCGCTTTAATATTTTCAGTGAAGTGTCATGTGACAATTCAACTGTATTCAGAGAGAGGAGAAAGTGAGCGTGTCCTTACAGACGCATCGACTGCAAATGGGGGGATGAGATGCAGCTCAGGGGCAAGTACTTTATCCTTTTTGTTTGTGATTTCTGCTTCGGCTAAGTAGATCCACACGAAGCTCTCTCTCTCTCTGTGTGTGTGTGTGTGTGTGTGTGTGCTTGCATGTGCTCACGTGCACATGCACACATATATGTACTACATATGTATATACTACCATACAAGAGGGGAGGACAGAGCATAATTTTGGGTGTCAGTCCTCTCTGAGACAGAGTCCCTGTTTTGACTGATACTCTGTGTATGACAGGCTAGCCAGCTTGCATGCTTCCAGGAGGACCTAAAACTTGTCTCCATCACACCATAAAAGTACTAGGATATGGTTGCATGGTGCCATACCCACGTTTATGGGTTCTGGGGTCCCACACCAGCTTGAAGTGGGCTCTTGGGATTTGAACTCAGATTCTCACAGTTGCACAGCAAGAATTTTATCTGTGGAACCAGCTCCGGAGCTCCAACATGAAGGACCCTCAGACACATAGAATTAAGACTAAGGAGTCTTCATTTCCTAACACAAAAGCATCCAGAAAAGTGCTTGCTCTCCCTCTCCCTTCTCTTTCCTCTCCCTCTCCCCCTCCCCCTCCCTCTCTCCCATCCGGCTTTGTAGCAGAACATTACCTTGTTCCAGCTCCTGTAAGGAGACTCTCATTACAGCCAGGCCCCATTACCCTTACAAGAATGAGGAGTCTCTGCTCTTAGCTATAGAGCAGCGATGAACAGTTAGTATCAACTGGCCCCTTTCAGGCCTGGGTCATGCTACCCCAGGCCAGGGAGCTCAGAGGCTGCAACTTAGGGTGCAGTTCCTCCAGAGGCCAGGAGGGGGGTGTCTTGTGCTTCAGAAGTCCCTTGCCCTCCTTGCTATCCGATCTTCTCTTGGCCGGAAAGGCTCCATCCCCACAGAAGCATGGCATTTGCTCCACGGAGGGCCTGCAGATCTGCTTGCCACAATAATCAACTCTGCCCTAGGCTGCGCCACCCAGGTCTTTTTTACTTAGAAGTTAGCCGAACTGCGGGATTTCTTGCGATGGGCTCAGTCATCACCCTGGCAGGCCTGTGGGCATGCCATCGGGGGCAAGTTTACACAGATGCCTGCATCCGGGCACTCAGAGCAGGTGTCCACTAACCCCAATCAGACCACCCTCCCAGAAAAGAGCCCCCCCTTGGGTTTGAGGGATGACAGGTCAGTCTTTGGAGTGGCCCGTAGGGAAACCCACTACCTGCCTGTCATCCACCAGTGAGCCCGTGTGGGAGGCTTTGAGCAGATGCTGGGGAACAGAACGCTGGCTTTGGTTGACACTAGGAACTTGATACAACACTGCCCTGATTTGTCATGACAACCCTGAGGTACTTCAGGGCTGCTCGGTTACATATAGGAAACAGGCTCAGATCGATGACAGGCTATGCCAAAGGTCACCAAAGCAGCAGGTGGCAGAGCCATGGGTTGCTTGGAGGCCCTCAGAGCCCTGGCCCATGCTGGTGAATCTGCCCCACCTGCACAAACAGATGGGCCCTTGGAGGCTGGAGAAATATCTAGCCCTTCAATGCTCTAAAATATTCAGGACTTTCTACTCTATATCTCTATTTCTGTTGTTTTGGATTCTCCTAACAGATCCTTACTGGTATGAATGGGAGGGACATTAGACCTGGATGTCAACCCTGTTAGATGGTTCCTCCTTCAGCAACCCCTGTTCCCCACCCCTTCCCCACCACACAAGGCTTCAGGACTTTTCTTTAAACCCTGAAGGGAGGGAACTTGCCCATAACGAACAGGAATGTGATTGAATGGTCCTCCTTAGAATACGTGGAAAGGCTGCCACTTGGCACTTGGTTCTTAAGTCTTGGTGCTTCTAGAAGCTTCTACCTCTACGTCCTCTACCCAGAGAGGAGGGGTGATGTCTAAAGATTCCTCGATATGCGATATTTTACTTTTGTAAAGTTTGTGGAGGACTGGCAAGATAAAGGCAACTGTTACCAACACTGACGACTTGATTCCAATCTCCAGATCCCACAGACAACCGAAACAATCATCCTCAACAACAAATACGCCATGGTGCACATGCACACAGCAATCAATCAATCAATCAATCAATCAATCAATGTAATTTTTTGAAATTGTGGAAAATTATATTCTGCACCACAAATCTTTTCCTTTTAAATGTAGCAAAGAATTCACTGTGTAATATTTACCTTATAACCATTCATAACTGTATAATCTCACAGCACTAACTACATATACACATAGTCACTGCCATCATCCACCCACAGAATTTTCCTCACCCTGCCTAAAAAAAGAAAAAAAAAAACCCTCTGTGTTGATTAAACACCTGATTCCCATTACCCCATCCTAAAACTACCACTCTACTTTCTGTCTGTAAGAATCTGACTACATGTGCCTCATGTGCTTGGAGTCAGACCACCGTCTGTCTATTTTGTGGCCGCCTTATTTCATTCAGTAGAACACCCTCAAAATTTTGTCCATGTTGCAGCCTGTGGCAGGATTTCTTCCTGTTCAAGAGTGAGTAGTATTCCACTGTGTGCCTATATCAGATTTCATTAGTCTTTCAACTCTTTATTTTTTAGAGTCAGAGTCCTACTATGTTGCTAGCTCAGGCTGGCCTACTATGTTGCTAGCCCAAGCTGATCTCAAATTCACAGCAATCCCCCAACCTACGCTCCCCAAAGAGCTCGGATTATAGGAATGAGTCACCATGCCTGGCTTACCTTCTTTAGGTGAAATATATTGTTGCTTACTCAATGAAATGGATTATTAACATTATAATCTAGGGTTGGAGCCAGCTATCCAACCTTTAAGGACCAAACAGTAAATACTTTAGGTTTCATAGACTTCTTTACAGCACCTGTGCAATCAAATGCCTGGGCAACAGTGATGTGGCGCCACGGTTACCACATTTGTAAATGAATGGGTAGGGCTATCTACCAATAAAAATTTATTTACCAAAAAAAAAAAATGCTGGGCGTGGTGGTGCATGCTTTTAATCCCAGCACTCAGGAGGCAGAGGCAGGTGGATTTCTGAGTTCGAGGCCAGCCTGGTCTACAGAGTGAGTTCCAGGATAGCCAGGGCTACACAGAGACATCCTGTCTCGAAAAACCAAAACCAAAACCAAAACCCCAAACAAAAACCAAAAAAGCCAGTGAGCTGGAGTCAGCCCAAGGTTAGTGATCTACAGATTCTGTGAAGGAGATAAAAATAGAATATAAAACACCAGCTTTAGTGTTGGGGGACAAGTAGGTTTTTCCTTTTTCAGTTCACAAAAATTATTTCTAGCTTGATTGTGATATATAAATGCAATCACAGTACCCAGGAAGCTGAGGCAAGAAGATTGTAAGTTTGAGACTATCGTAGGCTACATGGTAAGACCCTCACTTCAAAACTCCAAGCAAGCAAGCAAGCAAGCAAGCAAGCAACCAACCAACCAACCAATCAACCAACCAACCAACCAACTAAGTATTTTCTTCCTCAATAGCCACATATTCTCCAGGTACCACAATTTATTCAGGACTACTCACCCCTAGAGCTGAGTCTGAATCCTCTGGCCTCCTTCAACAAAGCTGATTGACTTTCTAGGGAACTTCTATCTAGAGTCTTAAGACATTAAAAAAAAACCCTTTACTGAGAAATAATTTACATACAATAAGCTGCACATAATGTCTACAATAGACAAATTTTGACTATGTATACCTTATACGAGTGGGTTCATGCAAGTATTCATGCCATAAAACCCAATCTATTAACCCTATCTATCTATCTATCTATCTATCTATCTATCTATCTATATCTCTCATCTATCTATTGATGATCCATATCTATCTCCTTATCCATATCTACTTATCACTGATCAATATCTATCATCTGTCTACCATCTATCTATCTATCTATCTATCTATCTATCTATCTATCTACCAACCTATCTATCTACTGGTCTACCTCTATCTGAGAACTCAGCACACTAATCACGATAGTCAATGATTCATTGTCTCCTAAAATTTCCAGCTTGCACATCCCACTCAACCCCAGCTCTTCCATGCATATCTACTTTTTCATTCCCTTTTCACCTCAGGTCAGGTTTCCAGAGTGCAGTGCCTGTGTTCTGGAGTCTCTGTTGATAAACAGGGCTCACTTTGACAGCTCTACACACAATTCATCAAAGCTCTCCATGCAGAGAAATGGGACCTGACACATGTTGCCCATGCTGTCCAGCCTCAGTGGCTTTCTCAAGTCCCCTGCATCTTGCATGCCTCCAAAGCCAGCAGCTTGTAGATGACATCAAATTCTGCTGCCAGCTTGAGTGTACCCTGGTTGGTCCCTTGGAAGACCATTGAAGCGAGATCTGAGAGGCTTCCTGGATGAACCTAAGAGAACATTGCCTGTTTGGGCAAGATAAACTGGGGGCACTGTCTGTTTAGGTGTTGTCTTTGCAAATGAAGAAATTTTCCAAGTGGGCTTGCATTCTTACAGAGCTTTCAGTGGACGAGGTCTTTCTTTTTCCTATTGCCCCAGTGCCAAGTGTGAGATGAGAACTTAATTGCACTAATTTCCAACAATTACGATGCTCTGTTTGACCCTGCATTGCGCTCTCTCCCTGAAACTTTAACTTACACATCTTTCTTCACCAAACTGTACATTTTTCACCCCACTCTCCCTTTACACGACCTTCTGATTTGAATTCTCACTACATAATTAAACTTCATGAAATTCAGTGAGCAGTAACCATGCCATAGTCTGGATGGGATGCTATGCTGAAATTTCTTTGGCCAAATGATTTATCATATTACTTTTTAATTCACCTTCACCCAGACTTTCAGGACATGGGTGGAGCATGGCCAGATCCTTTCCCAGAATGCAGCATGAATGGCCTGTAGTAGTGCATCGCCTGGTAGAGTCTTTGTTCCCCTTTGAGCCCCCATGAGTGTAGCCTTGGCTTCCTCAGTTTCTCTTGGCATTCTAACCACCCACATGCCCATCAGAGTGGCTCTCTGAGCTCTGTTTCTATTTTTCTGGGGTTCACTAGCCTTCCTCTCCAAACCCCTCCACATTCTTCCCACAATCCTGTTCCGAGGGTCCATGGAGCACATGGCCAGGTGTCCTATAGCAACTACCTCACTTCTTAGCATCATTGGTGGGGAGTTTGATAGCTCTTGTCCCCGAGACCAAATGCACGACACAGACAACACAAGGGAGGAAGGATTTACTGAGTACATTCCATCATGGTGGGAAGGTGTGGTGGTGGCCAGTTCCATGGTGTTGGGAACAGGAGGCTGCTGGTTACACAAAGTTAGCAGTCAGGAAAGCAGGGAGTCTGGGCTGGAACTGGGGCTGGAGCACACTTCACACGGTTCTGACCCACTTCCTCCAGCAAGGCTCCACCTCCTAACGGTTCCACCATCTCTACAATAGCTTAACTGGCTGGGGATTGAGTGTCCAAACAGGTGAGTCTGTGAGAGACATTTTACATGTAAACCATAACCTTGAAGGATGAATATTTGAAAAACAGGAATATTGAAACCTCTGATTACAGTGCTGATTGTCCATTTCTTCTTACAGTTCCGTTAGAGTTTTGCTTTGTGTATTTTGAATCCCTGTTATTAGGAGAATCAATGTTCAGAGTTGTCATATTTCCTTGAGATAGCAGTTGATCCTTTTATCGTTAAGAAGGGGCCATGTTTATTCCTGGTTTATGGCCCATAAGACAACATTATGGTTGCTCAAGTATGCTTTCACCCTTGAGACTACGGTGGACCAGATGAGTCTGAGTCACCTTGGGAGGCTGAGTTACAGCGGTATCCAACCTACTGTGATGGACTTGCAACTTACCATCTCCATTCTAAGCCTAGGCTTTCCCCAAAGAGGGAATGGGTAGAGGCCACACGTGTAGCTGTATAGAGTATGAATCAGGGGCCCAGGATCGGAAACATCATTTATCACTGGACTCATGTTCCAACCTGGTGAAGACCCAGGGTAGCACAGAAATCATAGTGACCCTGTCTAGACTCTAAATATATATTTTAAGAGACAAATTTGGAAGCATGGCCCAGACTGTTCAATGTGTTCTAAGACGGTGTTAAAAAGAATCTACTGTACGGGGGCAATGTCCTGGGTTTACAGTTTCCTGACTAATTCCATCATAAAGTTAATTGCCTTTGCTTTGGCTTTGAAGCCCGAAGACTCCCTTGGCACAAGACTCCCTCCTACACACACACCCAGACTCCTGGCAGGAAGTAATGACTCAATATCCAAGTACCAGAGCTCCTTCACTCAATCTCCAAACGGTTACTCCTGGCCAGGAGCTGGACTCTGCCTCTTCAGGGGGTGATGTCAGGGAGAAGCATTCTGCCAACTACAACCTGGTGCCTTTGGAAGCCAATGCTCAGGCGTTGCTACTTCTGAACTCTCTTCTGAGAGCTGTCCTGAACACTAGGGGTCCCAGTCTGTTGTCTCCTCCCTCAAATCCACCCTCTGTGTAGTAGGAGTTCTGCCAACTCTTCCAGATGGCTTAAGCTCTGCTGTTGCTACCTTTGAACTTCACCTCATTCTCACTACAAGGGCAGCGCCAGGCAATAGTAAATCCTAGGTCTCTACAGAGAAAGACCCTAAGGGTCGGTGAGGATGGGGGAGTTGTGTAGGGACCCACAGCTAGGACGTCTATGGCCAGGCTACACTTTGAGTTATTTTATTCCAAGAACAGGTCTTGTTCCATTACTCTATATAAGCTTGTATTAATTTCCTAGGCCTGCCATAACGAATCACCACAAGGCTGATGGCTTAAAGCAACAAGAATTTATTCTCTCAGAGCTCTGGAGGCCAGACGTCCAAAAATTAAAGCATTGGCAAGTTAAACTGAGGAGACTATGTTCCACACATCTCTCCAAGCTTCTGGTGACCATGGCGGTCCTTGTTGACTGAGTCATAGATTCATCTTGGTAACCGCTCTCTCTGTCTACACATGAGCCTTTCCATGGTCCTTTTTTTTTTTAATTTTTCTTTCTGATGGTAATGAAACTGGAGGCATGATAGGAAAGTGATCTGAAGTGAGCTTCTGGTGAGTCTTGGCCAGTTAACCCTGCTGGTGTTGCTGATGCTTCCTCATGGCTGAAAGGGAGATGGCAAAGGTCTATCTAAACCTAGAAGGCTCTGGAAGAGTTGAATCTAAGTGAAGCCCTTTATCCTATACCTGGCTAGAGCCCAATTAGTATTATTTGTCAATAGCTACTATTGGTCATAGGTCATGCAGCTCACTGAACATACAACTCAAAGCTCTTTCTGGGGACACAACACCTCTGTAGAGAACACCTTCTTCCGGCTCAGATTTTGCACCCAGCACATCTGTCCTTCAGATTTCAGCTGCTCCAGTTTCTTCCTGGTATCTGCTTGTGTCCAAAGACTTTCAAATATGGCTCTGTCTACTTGGCCTACTCTCTTCTGCATCCCTGCCTGTCTGGGTACTCAGTTTAATCTCTTGTCTCTTTAAAGGCGGCTTGATATGAGACTTACCATGCTATCTCTGTTTAACATGTCACCTTTGTCCTTTCATGTATCTCTTTCAACTTCTTGAATCATCTTTATTTGAATGCTCATCACTGATATATATTTATTTATCTGATATTTTATGTAGGTCTCTTTCCATTAGGACACAAGCTCTATGGGACTTTATTTTTGCCTCATTGCTCAATCATTCTTGCCTGTAATTGTGATTAGAAGATAGTGGTTATTACGATAACTATTTGTTGAATGAATGAGTGAGTGAGTGAATGAATGAATGAAATCTTATTTATTTAGTTCAGTTGGTAATAAAGTGCATATCTACAATGATGTCTTATCAGCCTGTGTGTGTGTGTTTGTGTACATGTATGCCTGCACATGTGCATGTGTGTGTGTGTGTGTGTGTGTGTGTGTGTACTCGAGTGCGCGCTCTCGTGCATACGTGTGTGCATGCGTGCGTGTGTGTGTGTGTGTGTGTGTGTGTGTGTGTGTGTGTGTGTGTGCGTGTGCAAAACATACGGAGATGGAGGTGAGAGGTTAACCTTGGGTATCACTCTCAGGTGTCATCTACCTTTCCTTTGTTTTGTTTTAAAATCAGATTTCTCTGCATCTGTCTCAGTAAGCTGCTACGCAGAGCCTGTCATAGAACAGCTATGCTAGGCTCCTGTCTGCAAGCACAACACAGCATCACTAATAGTGTCAGGGTTTGATGCCCACCCATGGATGGGTCTCAAGTTGGGCCAGTCACCGGCTGGGTGTTCCTTTCAGTCTCTGCTCCATCTTTGTCCTTGCATTTCCTTTAGACTGGACCAATTTTGGGTCAAACGTTTTGTGGGTAGGTTCATGTCCCCATCCCTTCACTAGGGGTCCTATCTGGCTTCTGGAGGTGGTCTCTTCAGGTTCCATATTCCCACTGTTGGGCATTTCAGCAAGGTCAGATTTCTCATTTATGTGGCACACAAACACTAGACCAGTGATTCTCAACCTGTGGGTCGAGACTCCTTTGGGGTTGCATATCAGATATCCTGAGTCAGACATCTACAGTACAATTTATAACAGCATCAAGATTATAGTTATGAAGTAAAAACAAAATCATTTTATGATTGGGGTCACCATTCCATGAGGAACTGTATTAAAGGGTCGCAGCATCAGGAAGGTTGAGAACCACTGTGCTAAACTAATCTGGCTGGCTAGTGAGCCTAAGGTTCTACCTGCCTCCACTTCTCCAGTGCTAGGTAGGAGTTAGCACATGCCACCATGCCTGTGTGGGCTCCAGGTGTCAGACTCAGGTACCCGTGCCTGCAAGACAAGTATGTTAGATCTCTCTGCACTGTTTTCTTTTTGAGGAAGTGGTTCGACACATGTTTATCAAAGCACAGCCATGCAATGGACTTGCCTGATGTCCTGCTGGCAGAGACTTATGAGAGAGGTCACAGTAGGCACCTACTACATGTGCCTCACACTGTGCATAGCACCAGAGTCCCTCTCCACATCCCTTCTGAGAGGTGAAGACGTGGTCTCAGAGACAGTCACCTGCGACCACATGGTTTCCAGTAGGGAGCGAGAGTCCACTTCCCATCAGCCTAAGCTGGGGCATCCTTGAGCTCTGAATTCCAGAAGAGGAAAATCTGGGTCAAGATGGAATTTGCCACCATTGGGGACTCCATGAGAATTTCTCTAACCTTGGTTCCCAGAAAGAGGGTCTTGCCCTCTGAAATTCTTGGCAGGAGTCGTGAGATGTGCCCAGACCCTCCTGTGTCTGACCTTGAAGAAGTGTCTTCAGAAAGTCTTTTAATCTAAAATCCCCTGCAGTTTGCAGCCACCCACATCTCAAATCCTGTCAGCAGAGCCCTCTCATATTTGACATTCTTTCTCCAAGTTCCTGACCCCAGAATTCTGCAGCAAAGCTCTCTTGTGTTCCCACCTCCGTGTTTAGAGAGCCCTGGGGAGGAAGGGGTAGGGGTACCACAGATGGAGAGACTTGGGTCACTCCACTGGAGACAGGAGCAGAGGTTCTTCTGGAGCTTTGCCAAGGAAAGTCTGTCTCCAGGAACATTCCAGAACTCTCATCTAAATGCTGGAGTTCCTTCTAGAGATGACTTCAGTCAGAAGCCACAGGATGGTGGTTCAGTGTACTCTAGTCCAACCTCAGAGGTAATTGGTTCATCTCTTGGACCTGCAGATGTTTTCTCATTATGGGCAGGTCTGTTCTCAGAAATCAGGACCCTTATTATGAGCTTCTGGGTCTATCCAGAATAGCCTTTCCCTCCAGCAGAGAAAGGAAGAATTCAGGACTAGTGGGTCACTTGTCCCTTCATGTCCAGTTCCAATGTCTGTCTGTCCATCTCTGGCCAGACCTTCAATCAGATCTCGCCTCTACTCTGAAGTCCTCTCAGGTTGACTTGCCTAACTTAGATCCCCACGAACCACTCTCCAAGAGGTAGCAAGGGCCCCATCCCCCCCCACCACCGCATGTGTGCTCAAGACATAAAAGCCTGAGATCTGAAACCCTCAGTGACCAGTCTCTGTTCCCCTCTAGCTACATCTTTGCTGCTTCTGTCCTCAAAAGACTCTGGCCTCTCTGATGACATCTTTGGTCCAGAGCTTTGCCCATGTCATCCCCTTTGAGTCTTGGGTTAAGTGGCATCCTCTTTAAACTCATGTCATTCCCAGAAACTCAGAATGTGACCTTATTGGACATTGGATCCTGGCAGATGGGGTGGGTTGCGTGTATACTTCAGTAGGCTGAGCCTTTGATCCACTATGACAAGACTCCTCAGGGCATGCAGGACTGCAAGGGGGGAGGGAAGGAAGAGGAAGGGATGGCAAAGGAACACTGCAAAGCCTCTCTGTGACCATGGGTGGGGTGGAAATGTCTCCTCCCTTGTAGCTGCCATGAGACTTCTTGATTTCACGTTTTCAGCCTTCGACCCAGAAGGGGAGATTTGCTACTGTTTGAGGACAACCAGTCTGAGCTGCTTGGTGGTAGCGTCCCTTGGAAATGCACATCAAATATTGGACAGAAATGAGTCTTCCTATGGAATCTCTCCATCCTATAACTCCTATGGTCACACCATCTTCTCTCACCTGCCCCCTTCTCCTGCTGATCCTACACCGTCACACAAGATGTTCCTTCTTGGCTATTCTTCCTATACCCTCGTTAGGTTTCTGTTCCTGTATCCAACACCATGGTCAAAGACATGGGAGTGTGGTTCTTGGGCCTATACTTTGAAATTGCAGTCCATCACTGAAGGAAGTCAGAGCAGTAACTCAAGTGGGAGTGGAGGCAGGAGTTCTTACACGCGTTCGTGTGACCGGCCAGGAAGAACGCAACAAACCGGAATCTTCTGCAGCAAAAGCTTTATTGCTTACATCTTCAGGAGCAAGAGCAAGAGCAAGAGAGCAAGAGAGAGAATGGCGAAACCCTGTCCCTTTTTAAGGAGAATTATCCTCCGCCTAGGACGTGTCGCTCCCTGATTGGCTGCAGCCCATTGGCCGAGTTGTTGTCACGGGGAAGGCAGAGCACATGGAGTGGAGAACTACCCTTGGCACATGCGCAGATTATTTGTTTACCACTTAGAACACAGGATGTCAGCGCCATCTTGCAACGGTGAATGTGAGGGCGGCTCCCCACAAGGAGTGACCAAGGGGTGCTTGCTGCCTTCTTCCCCTGGCTTGCTCAGCTACCCTTGCTCAGCCCAGGCCCATCTGCCTAGGGATGGTACCGCCTAAAGTGGGCTGGACCCTCCTTTACCAATTAGCAATAAGGAAAATGTCCTACACACATGCCCATAGGTTAATATGATGGAGGAAATTCCTCAATTAAGGTTTCCTATTCCTTCATGCTGGACAACCAAGAATAGTTAGCACATCCCATCATAGCAGCTCAGGTTTTCCCAAAATATATCATATCTTCCCATGTTATCACAGTGTTCTATTTGCTTGACATGGGTCCTCATACTTCCACCCCTATCTGCAACAGGATATACGGATCTCAGAGTTGCACCAGATCTGACCCTGTGGGCAGGGCACCAACTGAAAGATTTCTATAAGTGGTCTCTGGTTGTATTAGTTCCTTCTCTGCCCTCCTTAACCATATCCTTTTTCCTCCCTCTGACCTAATGGGCCAGTTCTCCTCGTGTGTGTGTGTGTGTGTGTGTGTGTGTGTGTGTGTGTGTGGTGATTGTGTGTGTGTAAGTGAGAGAGAGAGAGAGAGAGAGAGAGAGAGAGAGAGAGAGAGAGAGAGATACAATATACCACATACCATCTCTCTGTGTCTCTCTCTGTTTCTGTCTGTCTGTCTGTCTGTCTGTCTCTCTCTCTCTCACACACACACACACATGCACGCAGCATGCACACACATGGTAATATTTGGCTTCTTGCGTGGGAGCTAGGGATTCGAACTCAGGTCCTCAAGCTTAAGCACCAAGCACTCTTACCCACTGCGTCCCTATACCAGATTTTGATAGGCACCCATAAGGATAATTTACTAGTGAGACCATGAGAGAGCTATTTCTTCTTTTCTATTAGGGGTACTGCTCTGGCATGCATGTCCTCCTGGGAGCCAGTCTGGATCGATTCTGAATTATCAGTGGGCACACTACCGGGGAACCTTATTGTAAAGGCATAACACCCATTTCTGGCTTCCTCTCACTTCCGTTCTCTTCCTTGCCCTGCCCTGAGCCTGCATTTCACAGATGAAGAGTCAGCGCTTTCTCATCTCTGCAGTCTCTGCTCCCAGAGGGCCTCATCTCCAACAGGGGCCAAATGAGAGCAGGAGCCCAGATGCTTGGAAGGGGGAGGGGAGTCACTGCGAACCTAAACCTTTTAAAGGCTCTGCACTGAAGCGGAACTCACACACATCTCTAAACACATCACAAGGAACCTTTACTGACTGCTTAGTCTGCAATAAGCATGGGTCCCTGAGCTCTATACACATCAGCCTTGCTAAAATTTCTCCTACAACCATTTGGGTTAAGCCTTGCTGTTCCCATTTTGCCAACAGGGAAATTGAGTCCCAAGGTTCCTCGGTAACTTGTGACAGAGAAGCCGAGGAGAGGTGGCTTCTTTTTGTTGTTTTATTTTTATTGAGAGGTCTCACTATGAGGGCCCAGGCTGGCCTTACATGGGGATTTCTGCTTCAGCCTGTCTTTGGTGGGGCTCAGATGACAGGCGTGTGCTACAGTGCTCGGCAAAAAGTGTCTCGTCTGGAAGTCTGGCTCCAGACTGAGCTTGAAAGCGCATCACTTGGCCTTGGGAATGCCCTTTTTTATAATGGTTGTTTGAAATCGGGTCACCTGCTAATATCAGCTGAGCTGGCTCTACTGGAAATGGGTTGTTTATCTTGGTTTCCTGCAGTGCTAGCCGTACAACAGGCATGACCTTCTGCCTTTGCTTACCTGATTGCTTTATGAGCTAACAGTTTCACACTATGATAAATATTTGTAGGAAGGAATGGATGGGGCAGAGGAGGAAACAGTTATCACTATGAAGGACCAAGGGACCTGCTGTGTGTGCATACCTGTGTATTCATGAGTGCGTGCGTGTGTGTGTGTGTGTGTGTGTGTGTGTGTGTGTGTGTGTGCAAGCCTGTGTGTGTGTTTGTGTGTGTATGTAAATGCAGGTGCTCTAGTATCATACATGTATGCTGGGGTCAGAGGACACCTTTAGGGAACATTAGATGGTCAGTTGTCTCCTTCTACCATGTAAAATTCAGGGACCAAACTCAAGATGGTAGGCTTCCATGACAAGTGTCCTTCCCTGCTGAGCCACCTGGCCACTCATCTTAACATAATAAAAGCCTTGGGTAGGCAACTAGACATCTTCAATTTCACTTTCTTGGTCATGGTTCCCAAATTGAAAGCTAAAGCGTCTTTTCCAGTACATGTCTGGTCGACGAGTGCTCAGCTCTGTGGCTTCTGAGTGCAGCCATGACCAAGAACGATGACATGACAAGAAAGCATAGTCCCTTCTCTCTGGGAGTATAACTGTCATACTCAGTTACATAGGTTGCACACTTCACAACTGCAGGCTGTCCTGTTCTCATTCTCCTCCATCAAATAGTTGCTCTGCACAGGAGCCACAATGTATGGCAATAGCCAGGTCAAGGTTGGGTGGGGCGGCGTGTGGATAATTGCAGGACTGTAATCATTGCGGACACAATCTGGCTTATCTGAGTGGCTCTGGGTGTATCCCTGTGCCATATCACAAAGCACCAGGAAGTCCTGACAGTGGCGCCTGGAAGCCTGCCCTGTCTGAGGCGGGTTCTTGAGGGTGTGTCGGCAGAGGCATCGCCCGGTCCACTCGGCTCTGACCATCCTCTAGCATTACGGGAAGTGTTGAGTTCCCTGGTGATGTGGAAAACTTATCAATCCTCCTTGTGGGGGTGTCTGTCTTACGTGTCTTTCTTCTCTACCCACAGGAGGCCAGTGGCACCTTTCATTTTAAAGTGTGAGCATCCAAACTGTCCCGATTGTCCCCAGGGACTGAAGTTGTTCAGGTAGGAAAGGCAATGTGTGTGGAGGTCAGCATCCTCTACCATGTGGCCAGCAGCCACATGCAGGTCAGATATGGTCCAACCTGAGATGTGTGCTCTGACAACCAAATAGACCCCAGAGTTTGGTCAGCCAGTCTGATGGTAAATGTAACACACCTCATTGACAATTTTAAAGCATTGATTCCATGTTAAAAGAACAGTACTTTGCATCTTCTTGGGTAATTCAAGTATTCTATGACATCCGTTTCATCTATTCCTTTCTATTCTTTAGTGTGTTGGGGTGTATGCAGGCATATGTGCACAGCTGCCCAACGTGGTTGCTGGGAACCAACCTTACGTGGATAGTGGGAACTGAGGTTGGTTCGCCTGAGTTCCTGCGACAGCTGGTTACACAGTCCTCCTGCGTAACTGCCCTAGAGCTGCTCCATCAGTTGTTCAGCCCTGCTCTTCCTTCTGGGGTACCCCAGGCTCAGTGCTCTGATCCCATCCCATTAAACCTCCATCAAAGAAGCATCCATGGCTATCTCATGATGCCCCAAGGAAGCCCAAGAAACCCTCTTTCTGGGACACTATCTCCTTGACTGTCTTGTAGGTTGGTGAGGTGAGTTTCTAGCATGTGGCTATCTCTCTGTCTCTCTCCTCCCCATAGCTCAACGTTGGAACTGTATTTTATTTGAATGACATCAGCTCACCAGAAGAGAGAGAGAGAGAGAGAGAGAGAGAGAGAGAGAGAGAGAGACAGAGAGACAGAGAGACAGAGAGACAGAGAGACAGAGAGACAGAGAGAATGCCCCAGGGATTGTTTTACCCATTCAGAGCACAGCCTACAGCAGGTCAGCCTGCCCTGAGCCATCTTGTTCCTCCGTCTGCGTTCCAGAAAGTCACCCATTGTCCATCTGCCTGTGAATGCTTCTGCCCAGAGCCTTCTGGACGTTTTGGCCACGCTATGATCAACCTCACATAGTGGCTGATGCTTTCTCATCAAAGCTGTCCCTTCCCTTTGATTTTTGTCTTTAGGGCAGGATGACAAAGACAAAGGATAAAGGTCCTCTCTGGTCTTCTTAGTTCAGGCTGAGAATAGAGAAGAATGAAGAGGGAGTTTTATAAAAACTGCTGTGTGCACCAGGTTGAAGAACCTGGGCGGGTTCCCAGGGCTTCTGGGCCCTCTGCTTAGGATAGCCAGTAGGTGGCTCTGCTACACAGTTAGGTGACATGAACCAGAAAGCAGGTCTGGAAAGCTAACTCTTCCTGTAACAGGCTGCCTGGGAGTGTTCTGAGGGTTCCTGGGGCTGCCTTCTTGGGAGAAGGGAGGAGAGACACGTTAGGGTTCAGGGGGAATAGTGAAGATTAGAAACACAAGACAAAGTGTAGGGACAGAGCGACGGACAGGTGTGCACAGAGGGAAGGAGCCAGCAGGCCAAAGAAGCCCCAAGAGAGGGCCAGTTCTGTAGGGAGCATGGTCAAAGGTGGCAGGTTAGGAGGAAATTCACATCCCCAGGAGGGAGGCAGAGTCTGGGTTTGATTCTCTACTCTTATTCTAGCTGTAGGGCTTTGGGCAAATGCCCCAGTCTCTGCTTCCTACCCTGTGAACTGAAGATCTAATGCCATTACAGGGTTGTTGGACCATTTAAATGAGAGTCCAGGAGAGAGAGACCTGCCACAAGATAGACATTAGAACTATTTGGTATGGCACCTTGTTGGACACGCGTTAATCAACACCGGCTAAGCAGTGTGCACTGTGCTATGGCCTACATCCTTCTGGACACTCAGGAACTTTTATTTATCTACAGGGGACCAGGCTATCAGGAGACATTGGCTACAAACCTGCATGGCCTTCACCACTCACCTGTCCAAGCCCCACTAAAGAAGCAACTAGGGGACTCGGAAACCAGATTCTTTCAAATTGGAAAGGCTGTAGAGATGTGGTCACTGAGAACAGGCCTGTTTCAGGGCATCAAGAGGAGCCACCATTTATCACAGGAAGAGTCACTGTGTGGGTGGGGAACACTTTAGAAGAAGGGAGGCCACATCCTGGAAGCTGGGATTTCTTCCTTCCTGAGATGTGTGGACAGGAACATGGTCCACCAGGGGACCGGAGGGCTTCTGGCTTAGGGAAGCTCAGGGGCCTTAGCATCCACACCCTAATGCTGCCACTGGTCATGTAGGGCAAGCGACATTAACCCCTTTAGAGCTTACTGCCTGCCATGGAGTTGTAAGTCATCAGTGAATCAGCCTGGGGAGTGCCGGGTAGAGCATGACATCACCACGAGGCAGAGGAAGTGAAGAGGATTGTTAAGATCTCATCATTCCACACGATTTCATTTTAATTCACCTTCGCTTTCAGGGAGGGTCACGGCAGGTCAAAACCATGAAGGGAACTGAATAAATACACATATGCACACACATACCACCTCCCTCCTGGGCGGAGTTATTGCTCATGGCAAGTCTGGGGTGGGGCTTGTCTCTTGGCTTTAAGTCAAATGTTTCTGAAAATTGTTATAACTCAGGCCAGTGGGATGGCTCATCGTGTGAAGGTAGCTGGTTACTTGAGTCAGATTCCCCAATATCCACGAAAAGATGAAGGAGAGAATCAACTTCATAGAGTTGTCCTATCTATACCATGGCAAGAACACTCTGCCTGCCATGAACACACACACACACACACACACACACCACTACCACCACCACCATCATCATCGTCATCAACAACAACAATAATAAATGAAATACAAATGTAAAAAGTATTATAGCTCTTTAGTCTGATGCTCAGGATATAACCCCAAACTGCATTTCTCTAAACATTTGTCAAAGGAATGGCCATGGATCATAGAAATAGAATTTTATAGATAACTAAATTTGGGAAATGTTGAGATAGAAAAACAACCAGAGGGCTCTTTTTAATTTGTTAATTACTATTATTTTACAGTGGAAACGATCAGAGAAGCTCTGAATAGTCTCTAAGTGTGGTGGCACTCCCAAAGGCCAGTATAGTAAAAACACAAACATTTTAAAAATTACACTGTGTGTGCATGCATGTGTGTGTGTGTGTGTAGCGGGGGGCATGTGCTATGGCACACCTTGAGTGGAAGCCAGAGGAAAACCTATAGGTCCTGGTCCTGTCCTTGTCCTGAACCATGTGGATCCTGGGGACCAAACTCCAGTTGCCAGGCTTGGTGGTTAAGTGTCGTTACTTCAGGAGCCATCTCTTTGCTCTGAGAAGTCTTTCTTTTTATGGTTCTGTTTATTTCGAAGACAGGGTATCACTCTGTAGCTCTCGACAGCCTAGAGCTCCATATATAGACCAGGCTAGCCTCAAACTCACTGAGATCTGCCTGTCTCTGCCTCCCAAGTGCTGGAACTAAAAGCGTGCGTCGCCATGCCCCACCTGAAATGTTATTCTTGTAGGAATCAAGCGCCCCCCTTCTTGTTGTCTCAGATGCTTCCTGGAGCTAAATATGGTTTGCACTGTCAACACAATCATCGTATGAAGCAAGCATTCATGTGTGATGTCTATGTACTAGTCAAGCATGCGTAATTACCCACCTGCTCATGCTACATAAAGTCCACAAATAAGCCTGTCAGTACAGTGCATGTCCCTTAATCTGTGTTGATTTAAGTATACATATTTAACATAGATCCATACAAAATGACAGTTCTTACATCTGCCTGATGGGAAAATGAATTATCTTTACTTCTTTCTCAGGCTTATCTGCACTCCATGACTGTTTCCAAATGAACACACGCATCCATAGCTCCGAAGAGATCACTCTTGTTGCGCAACCGGCAATGAGCCATCTACTTGAAAGAGTGCTTCGTCTCTAGGGATTAGCTGCTGGGCCCATCTAATGCCTTAAAACAAAAGGATGGTGTGTGTGTGGGGGGGGGGGGAGGAGTGTGCTCATCAGATCTTCACACGATACTAAATTTGGTGGGGTGGCTCACACTCAGCGAGCCAAGAATAAAATTCAAAACAACCATGACAAATTGAAAACATGGCCCTACAGAAACCGGATGAAATTCAATAGGCCAATTATAAGGTGACATACAGCTAAAAGCAGCCGCCATATGTTAACAGATGAAAATGGGTCCAACTTCCAATGATCGGTTAGCAACAACCAGGTGAGTCCCTCCCAGGATCTCAAATTTGGTAGAAGCACCCCAAAAAGACTGACAGTGGTCATGCCCACAAGGTGAGGGAAATGAACAAGATTGTCACAGAGATCCTCATTTCTGAGTTTGAGAATCTACTAGAATTCTGGAACCTTCTAGAATAATCTTATGTGAAGTATGACTTCCAGTCCACTGGAGGAAAATGTCTGAAACAGAGTATCCTTCTCCTTCTGGGACTGTCATTGTGTGACCTTATCATGTTAGGATGTCATCTCTTCAATGCCAGGCTAGGGGAACATTTTGGTATTGCAGCCCTGTGTCAGAGGGGACCGCCAGCATGCGGCAGAAGAGTTAGAACTTCTGGGACACTTTACTTGTTTATGGCGTCAGTCAAGTAGATGAAATCTGAAGCAGCTCCAAAGAGTCTGCTCTAGACAATCTGGGGCATCTGGTGGTAGTCAGCTAAGCGCCTCGCCTGCTTCAAAGCTGGCTGGATTCCGCACACATGAAAGGACCATGATGTGACACGAGCCCCTAGTGACCCCCTTTGCCAGTCCCATGTCAGTTAGCTCCTCATTACAATGTTGAGTGGAGCCTGTGTCACCCGCCCCTTCCTGAAAAGGCTTGAAGAAGCTGGAGTGGGTCCAGGCAAGAGCCACAGACATGCTCAAAGAGATGGAAACTGGGCTTCATGTAGAAAGGCTAAAGGGATGAGAATTCTTCTGCCTTGGGTAGAAAACCATGAGGCAAATCCGAATAATCCATGCTGGAGTAGGAACAACTAGACGTTAGCTTAGCCCAGGCTTTCATTCCATCTGCGACCTGGCCAGGGGTCACCTGGAAGTAATAACCAATAGCATGCGTGGACTGTACGCTTTACCAAGCTTTCTGTAGAGGACGTGGTCATCATTTTCCACCCTTTCATATGAAGAAGTCGAGGTCTGACACAGGAGTTATATCATGGCTGGAGTTCATTTCACCAGTGGGCGGTAGACACAGGCTTCAAGCTAAGGGAGTCTTGTGGTATTTCAGCTGTAGCTCCAACAACAAATCTCCTTTATGGGACCAAGTCCTTGAAAAAGCCTTTCTCATCTCATGCTGCACTGAATGGCCCTAGAGAATGCTATTAATAATGAGAACTTTCTTGGTTTTGTTTTCAATATTTGGAGACAGCACAGGCTGACTTTGAACTTGTGGCCTTGGACTCCTGATCGCACTGCCTCTTCCTCTCGAGTGCTGGGATTACAAGTGTGTACCACCATGCCATGAGAACTTTCTAAATGACTAAAACCCTGACCTCCACCAGACTTTTTTACACTAGTACATCTCATGTAATATCATATACCTACCCCTCCTTGTACCCTATCAGAGTTTTGAGATGGATTGTATTACCCGTCCCCATTCATATACTGAGATCATGACAAGCGGACCCTCACAAAGGAAAGACCATGTGAAGCCAGAGGGGGAAGGTGGACAGCTAAACCCAGGAGTGAGGCCTCCAAGGAAATCAGCCTTGCTCAGACTTTGACCTTGGACTTCTAGCTTCAGAACTAGAAGCCAGTACATGTCAGTAGTTTAAAGCACCCAGCTCTTGATGGCTTGTTAGGGAAGCCTCAAGCAAGCTACGGTCTTTTTTTAAGTAACCTTATTACCCACTGGTGTAAGGATAAGACCCGTACCTGGAGCCTTTGAGTAACCTTTCCCAGAACCAAAGATGGAGAAACACAGCAAGGCTCTCTTGAAGCACGTGCCCAAAAGAGCCCAGCCAGACCCCTCAGGGCACGATAGAGCAGCCCAGAGCATGGAAACAAACACTAGCCCATCTTGAACATCCTTGTAGATCAAAGAACAGAGTAGCTATTGCCAGACTAGGGGACATGGGGAATTTGGCTTTTGTAATCAGATCTCTGCTTTAGTATGTAAAATTTAGCATCAAATTAATGGAAACTGGGGATCAAGTTCTATGGACTCACCATGGATCCCCATGTGGAGAAAGGAGCCCCAAGAGGCTCTGAGGGGCTCTTATGTATAATCCTTGAATGGAGTACTTGGTAGAATGCTGGTTTCTAGTGGGGAAACAGCATTCAGAAGGGGCTACAAGTCTTGCTTAGCATATGAGTCTTGGATCAGAGCAGTTGTGATGTAATCTGATTTCTGCCCATCAAGAGCATGAGCCATGCACACCTTAACGATGGCTTTCATCTTTGTCAGGTACTGTGGGTACCAGAACTTAATTTTGAGGGTTGGCAGCTTCCAAAGTATTTTATTTTACCTGGGAATAAATGGAAGCCCACAGATGTTGAGCAATGATCAGAGATGGTAGCAGCTAACACAAGTTTTCAGGGCAGGTCGGACTCATTGTAAAGCTCCTGCCTCTTACTGACACATGACAATCTTCTTCTAATCTGCTTTCTTTCCTTTTGCTTTTGAATTTTGTTTAATGTTCAGCTAGCCCTCAATACCTCGACTGAGTGCCCAATTCTGTTGGATCAGATGATAGGCAGAGTCTCTAAAGAAGCCACCTCCCAATCGGACGAAAACATCAATGATGCTACTCCAAGTAGTGTAGGATGATTCTGGGCCCATGGGTGTGGGGAGTGGATCTAACACAGAGCATCTGAGAGCCACATTGCACATCCTCAGACAAACAGGGTCAAAGGACACCCGAGGTGCCACGAGATCCCAAATGGCCAGTTCCAGTGGGACTCCAGATGACTGTCTTCTCGCTGGGCCCACATGACGTATTGCTGGCATGTGTGGAGAGGGCAAAGGGAGTGGGGTAGGAAGGGATGGAAGGAGGAGGGAAAATGGAAAGGGGATGAGGGAGCCCTACAGGGAGCACACTCAAGTGATGAGAGCACTTCAGAAAGCTGACTGCTTTTTTTTTTCCCCCAAAAAGCACTCTGAACTTACAGGGCCAGAGTCCCTCTCATTTAACCATAATTACTGGTTTAATTACTTAGGGACCAACTCCAAACACAGCCACTCTGGGGATTTAGACTCCAAAACTCTGCTCCTAACATCTAGTGTCTCAAACTTATCTATCTAAACAGATTCCTTTAAAAAAAATTAAAAACTGGGCTGCCCAGAAAGCAGTGAGCAGTGCTCCAGTTGTCTAAACTGATCTGGGACCACGGATGGAAACTTGTGCTTCAGTGAAGAAAAATATCTTAAACATTTAAAAAATTAAATATTATGAAAAAATTGCAAAATATAAAATAAATTTTAAAAAAGGAAAGGAAACTTTGAACCTTATGTACCGAGCAAATGCCAGGTCTAGCAAACAGTGCTAGTCCTAGATTACTTGATTTAAAGTAACAAAAAATACAAAAACAAAATAGTAAAATATAAAAACAAATTAATGTTTTATAGACCCTGGAAAAAGAATTTTCAACAAAGTACAAAAATTTAAAGCATTCCTTTCTTTAATTTTATAATTCTTTACTGTGGAATAGCTTGGAAAATCAGTTCTGTTTTAAGGACCAAGGAAATGTAATTTGGATTATAAAATTCTTGCTTGAATAAAAATTCCTTAAACAGTAAAAAAAAAAATAAAAACTGATCCAACCTCCTTGGTATTTATCTATTTATTCAAACTTCTTTTTTTTTAAATGTATTTATGTGCATGTGTAAGTATGTATATGTATCAAGTGTGTGCAGTTCTCAGGGCAGCCAGAAGAGGGCATCAGATCCCATGAAGCTCAAATTACAGGCAGTTGTGAGACACCGGTAGGTGGCAGAACCCTAGTGCAGCTCTGCAGTAGCCAGTGCTTGTAACCCCTGTGCCATCTCTCCAGTCCCTAAACAGGCTTCTTTTTGGTATGGAGCAGCACACTATTGTATTCTGGGAGACATGTTCCAGAGAGGGTGGTTTGTGTTAATACTGCCCGGCTTTCTAAACCCTCAGAGCTGGAGTTGGGAAAGGCTCACGATATAGAGTGGAATCTAAGGTTAGGAGTTGGAGAGAAATATCCAGAGGCTGTTTGGGTCTGGAAGGTGCAGTGATTGGACGCCTAGGCTTTGGGAAGGTACAGGCAGAGTTTGGAGCCATTCTCGGGGCAAGCTTTAAGTAACACAGCAAAGTTATCTTTCCCACTGCACTGAGAGGCTCCCTCGCCAGCTCCGTGTGTTGTAACAAAACCACAAGCGACTGGGTGACTTAAACACTCACGTGCATTTCTCTCTGTCTTGAAGGCTATGAAGTTCACCTGACTCTCTAAAGTCATTCATTTCTGGCCTGAAGAGATGGCCCTGATGGTAAAGTGCTTGTCTTACAAACCCAAGGACCTGAGTCTGATCCTCGACTTACACTTAAAAAAATAAAGACCCATCAGACAAACAGACTAGGACTTCACCAAACTAGGCAGAGTGGGACACTTGTAATGCTAGCCCTGGGGAGGCAGAGACAGGCAGGTGGGTTCTTGGAGCTTGTAGGCCCCATTGATTTCCAGGCCAGCGAGCTTCCCTATTTAAAACGCAACCAAACAAAAGGAGAGAGCATAGAGCTATCAATTGGTTGAGAGTTCTTGGTTTGCATGCATGAAGGTTATCCTCTGGCCTCCATGCACACACATGCGTGCATACCCCACATACATATATTCAAATATGTGTATACACACACACACACACACACACACACACACACACACGCGCGCGCCACAAGGGCTCCGCTTTGAACTCTACTTTCACAAAGCATGCCTCCCCCTCCAAATTCCATCTCATTACAAATCAGTTTTTGATGTAAGATACTGAAAGGAATAACACAGCCTACAATCTACACCCAGGGTGATAAGATACTGATTTTATTTTTCTTAAGGAGTGGGAAGAAACACGGAAGTTGAGGGTCAAGCTTAGACATCCATGGGGACCTAACAAGATGTGTGACCTGCCCCCAAAATGAGGGTAAGAGGCAGAGAACCCTTTGGAAAGAGTGCCAGTTCCTGAGAAAATCCGCAGCCTGTGGAAGTCAAACCTCACCCCAGTCTATGTCCAGCCACTGGGAAATTGCTCTGCTCTGAGCTTTGCTTCCTCCTATCTGCTGCAGAGTTGCTGTGTAGGCTTCGAAACCTGTAAGTTCAGCGTCATGGCTACAAAGTATCCATCAGAGCCCCAGGGACTTGGCTTGCTACAGCACCAGCACCCACTGCTGGCGGCTGCTCTCTGCATTGTTGCGCTCTTGGGCCTAGCACAGTTCAACTCAGCTCAATGATCCTGGCCCAGTTTGGTAGACCTGTCTTGTCCTTGCCCGCTCTAGTCTCTGTTTTGTTGTTGTTTGTTTGTTTTGTTGTTGTTTGCTTTTATTGTTGTGGAATAGATGTCTGTATCTGTGGGTTGTATATTTGGGCTCATGTGGGTGAGGCGTGTGTGCGTGTGTGTGTGTGTGTGTGTGTGCGTGCGTGTGCGTGTGTGTGTGTGCGTGTGCGTGTGCGTGTGTGCGTGTGTGTGTGTGTGTGTGTGCGTGTGTGTGTGTGTGTGTGTGTGTGCGTGCGTGTGTGTGTGCGCGTGTGCGTGTGCGTGTGCGTGTGCGCGTGTGTGTGTGTGTGTGTGTGTGTGTGTGTGTGTGTGCGTGCGTGTGTGTGTGCGTGTGCGCGTGTGTGTGTGTTTGTACTTGTGTGGAGGCTGAAGGTGGATGGATGTTGAGTTGAATGCCTTCCTCAAATACTCTCCATCCTCATTTTGAGACCTTGCCTCTCCTTGAACCCGGAGCTTATCACCTCCTCCAGGTTGGTCGTCTGTGGACTCCAGGTGTTCTCTTTTCTTCACTCCCAACTCCTCAGTGCTGGGGTCACATATGTGCCTCATGCCCATTTTTAAATGGGTGCCAGGAACCCAAACTCAGGTCCTCACATTTGCTTGGCCAGCATTTTACCCGCTAAGCCATCTCCCCAGCCTCTGACCTAATCTTTATGCCATTTCTGTTTCTCCCTAAGGTCCCTTCCAACAGTTGACATAAGTTCCTGGTCCTCTAAAGGGATTTAGGGAGGTTTGCAGCCCATCATCTGGGAATCTGAGAGGCCTGAATACAAGGGAGAGAGTAAATGACATGGTATGTCCCCTTCCTTTTTCCACAGCCCAATCCTGTCAGGCCCATGGCCTTGTGGCAGAATCATTTTGGAATATTTTTGTTCCATCCATGGGCCTCTGATGGAATCAAGACTCGGGTATTTCTACTTACAGATGGCCCACACGTTAGTGGGACATCAAAGGAGCCACATGTTGTTGGGACAGAGGAAAATTAGCAAACGTGCCCAATAGGAGAGCAAAGAGCCTCTTTACACCCGAATGTTTTCTGGACTGGGATGTACTGGAACCTGAATTCTGCAGCTGATCCGTGACCCTGTGATGCAGGGTGGCTTCGGCAGCCCAACTAGGCATGTTGATTGCAGCTTGTTTTGCTTGGGGAAAAAAATGCCGTCATTGTCTCTGTCTCTGTCTCTTGTTCCTTCTGAGATGATGGGGGTGGGGTGGGGGCAGGGATGAACAGCGGGCGTTTCATCTCCAATTATTTTCAGCCAAGGGGGGGGGAACAGATGGTAAATAGCACTAAAAATTTTTTTTTTAGAATTAATATTAATAAAAGATGTGGTAGAGGTTGACTGAATCCCCTGGAAACAAGAGCCAGCCTAGTTGGGGCTGGGGAAGGGGAGAGAGCCAGGCCAGAGAGGTGGCTGCAGAGGTATGTATGGCCAGACAAGACTCCTCCTCCCCGTCCCGTCCCCTCCAGCTCCCCCCTACACGGAGGGATCCCTAGGTGTTGAGGATGGTGTGATGATGAGCCTCTGGAAGTCCAGCATCTGGTGCAGAGCCCTAATACCACGTGGCGCCTGTGGAGGCTCTGAACACGGGGGGGGGGGTAAGGGAGGGGGAGGAAGGCAATGGGGCCAGGCCGAGGGCTGCCCACTCTCACTTACAAGGCCCACTGGCGCCACCGGTCCCCAGCAGGCGGGTGTGGCCCAGATGGCTCTTTGGTGCAGTAGCAG